>NC_136263.1:159320997-159490997 GCF_964187855.1 Myxine glutinosa | reverse complement strand
TATATATATATATATATATATATATATATATATATATATATATGTATATATATATATCGATATATATATATATATATATATATATATATATATATATATATATATATATATATATATATATATATACAGTGAAACCTTGACTTTCGAGTTTAATTCGTTCTGTGACCGAGCTCGTAACTCAATTTGCTCGTTTCTCAAATTAAATTTCCCCATTAAAATGAATTGAAATGCTATTAATCCGTTCCAGCCCCCCAAAAACCACACCAATTTTTTTTGAAATATATATATAAAAATATCTCGCGCTTTATATTTCACCTGTATGCAGCATACAAGTTGGCAGGATGGCCTGGACTGGAGGTACGCACACTTGACTCTGAACTGTCCAGCCTGGGTTTGAATCCCGACCCAGCTATAACCTGTCATGTCGGTGTTTCACAGGCAGGGTGATTCATCAATGTGTGTACCGCTAAACTGGGCGCCCCGTGTGCGTCCCATTAGTTGTTGGATGTTAAGGATCTCACCGTGTCTTCCACAAAGAGAAGGCGAGCTATCGCCGGCACTCTGAACAAGTTGTGGCCTGGCATGCGCTTCTCCTCTGCCGTTATATACGTCCTCCTCAGCATATTTTTCCAGAAGAGCCCTGTCTCATCACAGTTGAAGATTTGCTGGGGGATGTATCGTTCGGCTTCTATCAGTTCGGCAAAAGTTATAATAAAATCTTCAGCTGCCTTCACATCCGAGCTTGCTGCCTCACCATGCCTGACGATGCAGTGAATGCCGGTCCTCTTCTTAAAATTATCAAACCATCCCCGACTGGCTTTGAATGACTTCCGATGCCTCGTCCGTTGATGTTCCCGCCGCCTGCTGCACCAAATCCCCGTAAATGTCTCGGGCCTTCTCACACATGATGCTCTCGGTCACGGTATCTCCTGCGAGCTGCTTCTCCGTCAACCACACAAACAACAACTTCTCCATCTCTTCATGGACAGAGGTCCGGAGCTTTGAAATAATCGTAACGCCCTTGGCTGGCGTTATAGCCTTTATCGACTCCTTCTGCTTCAAAATCGTACATATCGTAGAAGTACTACGATTGTACTGCCTCGCCAAGTCGACAACACGCACACCTCGCTCATGTTTTTCGACGATTGCGTGTTTTATATCCAAGCACATCATCCTCTTCTTCTTCTCAGCACTGCCCTTGGCACTCAATTTCTTAGGACCCATGGTTAAAACTAAGAAATTTTCCAAAATAACAAAAATGCGAAAACAAAGCAGCAGCGATATACGGCAGAGATGCTTGCACGGCAAGATAAGAACGTGACCTGAACGCTCGTTGGGCCACCTAGTGGCGGGTGGCGTAAGCTCGTAACTCAGATCTCGGCTCGCATCACAACGCAAAAAACCGTCCGAGCGACGGCTCGTATCTCGGAAAACTCGTAAGTTGGTGCACTCGTAAGTCAGGGTTTCACTGTATATATATATATATATATATATATATATATATATATATACATACATACATATATATATACATACATACATACACACACACACACACACACACACACACACACACACACACACACACACACACACACACACACACACACACACACACACACACACACACACACACGGCTAATTAGAGACCTGGGAGGGCTCCGTACCACCTTCTGAAACCGTGTGTGTAGATCAGAACCAAAACACAAGCAGAAATTAGCTCAATGTATAATTATTACAAAAACCTGTCTCTTCCACTGCGTTGGGGATATGCTAATTAATGAAACAGCATTATCCAAAAATCTTCTGAAACAGTTTTCAAATAGTGCTGCAAAAATAATATCCCACCAAGACATTGTCACATGGCATAATAATATACTACAGATATCAACTGTTATATATTCTGAAATAAAATTAAATATTTATATTGCACTTTATGAATGGTTTTCCAAAGTATCTTACAAAATCAGGTAAGGGAGATAAGGTAAACTAACAATTTACAAATACGAACATCCAGAATGAATGATATGAAATTTCAATTTGCAATTTCATTTCTGACATCAAATTTCACAGATGCAGTTCAAAAATTGTGGAATAAATCTTGGATGGGCATGAACAAGAAATGCAATGGGTTAACATGTGACATGAACAATGTTGCTCTTGAAACTGTGGGTGCCAAAGATGCAACTCCTTCAACAACAGGACATTGCTCGTCTGATGCAATACTGCACAGTCCTTTGGGACAAACTTATAACTGCTCCAATGGAGAGTTTATCCAAAGCTGCAGCCTATCAGAAATTATTGATCCAATACAAATCGTATTACTACAAAAACCCGAGTTCCGCACGTCATACATCACATATCTTGCTGTATATTCTCTTTCACATGCTCTGCTTGATCTTTATGGTTGTGTTCCTGGACATGGTCCTTTTAAAAATAACTCCTGTGTTGAAACAAATGAACTTGAATCCTGGCAGGTATTGTAAATAATTATGTTTCTGCTGCATGCAAGTTGTGAAAAATAATAAGCATTAAAATACTGGCTAGAAATAGACATCTGTGCACTTTCATTTTTCTAAAAACAAAGGTTTTTATATTTTATTCTTGAAACTGAAGCAAGACATATGGTATAACTAACTGTATTCTACTTTTCTTATTTGTCAGGCCAGTAATTATTCACACAGACCAATTTTTACATTTTAATGATTTTTCTAATCTATTATACATGCATTTATTCGTTATATTATAATAAACCCTTGTGTTTTTCAGTTGCTGCTTTATTTGAGGAATGTTAGTTTTGTCACCATCATGGGGAAACTCTTTAGCTTTGATGAAAATGGAGATCCACCTGTAACATACGAGTTTCTTAACTGGCAGATGGCTGATAATGAAGAACCACGGCTTAATTCTTTTGGCTTTTTTGAAATGTCTCCATCACATGGAAAAACTTTTTATCTCAATGAAAGCAATATTGTTTGGAAAAGTGGAAAAACGAAGGTTAGTTATTCTTCCTCATTAATAATATTGCCTTTCTTTCAAAAATACAATTTCTAATCATTCATGGACTTCTAAAGTATGCAAAAGTAAAGTACATATTGTCGTGTCCGCAGCTAGTTATGCCTTGGACAGATGATTTGAACCAGCTTTAACTCCCGAGGCGATCTCCAATATGGTGGTTATTGCGAGCACAGGCTGAAGAACCACGAAGCGTTTCTTCTCGGGAAAACACAGGTTTATTCCGAAACCCAACCAAGCGATCCTCAATTATGGCGGTTATTGTGCGCACAGGCGGAAGAACCACGAAGCGTTTATTTCTCGCGAAAACACATGTTTATTCCGAAACCCAACCAAGAACATGACCACAAAAATGTACCAATAATTATTTACAAGAAACTAAGGCACGGAATGAAAAATAAAGAAAACAAGTGCTGAGGTAAAATGCTAAATTGAGGTACTTCCATACGGACAGAAACACACACACAGGATAAAGTAATGAAATGAAAATTCCACTCCGGCACTTAGCTGGCCCCAATAATGATCCTGTGGTAAGGTCGGCAAGATCCTTCGCAGCCCAATCCTTTGCAGCCCTGTCAAAGCCCACAGCCACCCGGGTAGGAAGCTTGGAAAGATGGTGGCAACATAGAACGCCGAGGGCACCCGGTACCGAGGCGAGTGGCGTAGACGACCCTCTTTCTCTCTGGTCTCTCAAAGTTTCCTCTCCTTTGCATGGGAGAAGGACAGCGCGGCCTTCAGCTCCCTGAAAAGCACAGCAGCCAAAGCCTTCTCATGATCGCCACAGACAAAGCAAAAGCTCCATGCTCTCCTCAGAAACCAAAATATCCACCAAGTTTCTCCTTCACCAGCCTTTATTACCTCATCGGGCCGTGCCACTCGGGGAGGGTGGCCTGCTGGTCCTGTCCCCCACACATCAGACCATTGTAGCTCTCCGAGGCGGACCTTTGCCGTATGTGTTCATGGCGCGTGAATACTAGCCGGCTGATGTTTTGCTCGGCCGGCCGTTGTTATGAGTAGTTAGTTCTGTAAGATTTTTGGATTAAGCGCCAAAATATTCGTAAGGTTTCTGAATTAAACCCAAAATCACCGTATCCCCCCTTGCCCCCCAAACAGGAAGTGACACACCATAAACCGGACATGAATATTTGTAAATGTTTGTGAACATTTGTGACCACGAATGCGAATTCCAACAGCGAGTACGCAAAAACCCCCGGCATGCGACATGGGCAATGCAATCATTCGCTTTATAGGAATTATCATCCCTTACACATTATAAACAAATCGTTTAAACTAAAAAAAATTTTGATTTTTCGTTTGGAGAAACATATGATGAATAAAATGAGTATGATTAATAAAATGAGTAAGTCTTATTGTAACGTTTGCAAAAATGATTATAAAAATAATTATAAAAGACACCTTCAATCCAACAAACACACGGCCAAGCTTTCACATATGATGGCCCCACTTAAACCAAAAACATATTGTAATGTTTGTGAACATGATTATAAATATAATTACAAACGACACCTTCAATCCAACAAACACAAGTGTTTACCTGTTATATGTGATAGCTGTGTTGAAACGTGAAATTAAACATTGTGATGATTGTGGCAAGTTCATCTGGAGGAGTACCTTTCCTGCCCATCTTAAATCACCCGAACACAAGAAGAAGTCGCTTGGGTACACTTTTAAAGATTGCCCTTTTAAAGATTTTTTAAAAGTACACTTTAAAGTAAAGTACACTTTTAAAGATTTAAAGGGGCATTTAAAGGGCAATATTAGGAGAAGGTGTTTTGATTTTTAGACCCAGAACCAAAATCAATGGCCGAGGTGGTTGAAATAATCAAACCCAACGTTAAAATGTATGTAAAGAATACGTTGGCTGAGATTAATCCCCTTAAGTTTTATATGGGGGTAAAAATGGAATTGAGAAAAGTAACTAGTGAAATAGACAAGGGGGATATCTGTATACAAAACCGTACTCTATCGCATCGCTCCGGGAGTTCTTATTAACGGATGTTTATGATAAACTAATAGAACATGAGGAGGGTAATAGGATTAAAGGCAGTGGTTTTAAAATTACTAAAATATTATTCATTGATCTATGCGTTGTAAAATCAGACCCCCCAAATGCCTCTTCTTACATTGATTTACCACAGGTTATAAAAAAAATAAAAAGGCGGTTATTAATATTCAAAACAAAGATAATAAATGTTTTCTAAGGGCCGTTATTGCAGGTTTACATCCGCCAAAATGGAATGTTGAAAAGGTATCGTCTTATAAGAAATATGAGAATACGTTAAATGTTAGCGGTTTAACATTTACAATGACAGTGAATGATATTCCTAAATTTGAGAAGATGAATAATCTAGTTATTAATGTATTTGGGTTAACGGATGTAAACAAAATTTGTCATGTAAAACTTTTGGATAACTATAAATATAACGAGCCATGCATTAAACTTCTATATTTTACAGAAGGGGAAAAGTCACATTACACCCTCATTAAAGACATTAGTAGATTATTGTCTGCACAATTAAGTAAATGCCATGGTAAAAAATACATCTGCCTACACTGCCTCAACTTCTTTTATAATCGGGAAAAATTACACAACCACTCAAAATACTGTAATGAACATCTGGCTACAAGAATTATTATGCCTGAACCAAAAAACGCAAAGACATCATTCAAAAATTTTACCAGAGCTTCAAAACATCCATTCATGACATATTCCGACTTTGAATCTATTCTTGAAAAGATAGATACGACCGCTTCAGACCCAAGCACATCATCCACGAATAAATATCAAAAACATACCCCTTGTAGCTTTGCTTCTTATATTGCATCAGCATTTGGTGATGAATACAACAAACTTGACATTATAGAGGAGAAGACGCGGTTTCTGAATTTATAAAACGATTAGAAACGAACTGTGCCTCTTAACGCTGTTAATGGAATAAACTAATAAACCGATAAATCCTCTAACAAAAGAAGAAGAAACAGAATTTAAGCTACCAAATAGCATCTGTCATATTTGTAAGAAGGAAATTGATGAGGAGAAAGACCCAGAGGTTAGAGACCATTGTCATCTCACCGGTAAATATAGAGGTCCGGCTGAAAACGTTTACATACCTTTCAAAGTATGTAACAAACCAAGCAGAGCTTAAATTTTATCACAAAAGGGTATATATCCATATGATTGTATGGATTCATTTGAGAGATTTAAAGAAACGCAACTCCCCCCAAAGGAAAAGTTCTACAATAAGCTAAATGAAACTGATATTTCTGATAAAGACGATGCACACGCCCAAAATATTTGGAAAACATTTAATATAAAAAACCTTGGAGAGTATCACGATTTGTATCTTAAAACCGATGTACTACTACTGACCGATGTCTTTGAAGCCTTTAGAACACTTTGTCTTAATATAAATTATTGTGCTTTAGACCCCGCCTACGATTACACTATTCCAGGTTTATCTTGGGATACAATGTTAAAATGACGGGAGTGGAGTTGGAGTTGCTTACTGATTATGATATGCTTTTGATGATAGAAAAGGGACAAAGAGGGGGGTTATCACAAGTATGTTCTAAGAGATATGCTAAAGCTAACAATAAGTATCTTCCTAATTATGATAAAACGAAAGATCGTTCTTACCTGATGTATTATGATGCTAATAATTTGTATGGATGGGCTATGTCTCAAGCGCTCCCTTATGGAGGATTCAAATGGGGGTGAAGAGGAATATTATGAAAAGGTTTACCAAAAAGTTATTACATCCACACAAAAAGAATTGGATGATTCGGAAGTTGGGTATCAGTTAGCATATGATATAGATATCCCACAAAACTCCATAATAAACATAAAGATCTAGCATATGCCCCTCCTAAAGAATGCCCAAAAGAAGAATGGCTAAGTGATTATCAATGGTCATTTAATATAAAAGGTAAACCAACAGAAAAATTACTTACTACGTTATATGATAAAGAATATTACGTGTCACACCAAAGGAACCTGAACCAATTAGTAGCGGCAGGATTGAAAGTAACAAAGATACATATAATTTTGCAGTTTAACCAAAGTCATTGGATGAGGCCATACATTGATTTTGACACACAAAGGAGAACCGTGGCAAAAAATGATTTTGAGAAAGATCATTATAAATTGAAGAACAATGCTGTATTTGGAAAGACGATGGAAAATCTTAGAAATAGACAAAACATAAAACTTACTAATAATGTGAAATATGCGTCTTGATTAATTAATAAACCTAATTTTAAAAGGGCGACAGTATTTTCAGAGGACTTTGTTGCTATCCATTTGGAAAATGAGAGTATTACAATGACTAAACCAAGTTATATTGGAATGGCAATTCTTGACTTGTCAAAATTACTAATGTGTGATTTCTATAACTTGAAGAAGAAATATGGAGATAATGTTACTCTACTTTATACGGATACGGATAGTTTTGTGGTCGAAATTAAGACTGAAGATGTTTATTCAGATATGCTTGATGATAGTGACACGTATGATACGAGTAATTATAAGTCAGAAAAGTTGTTTTACTCAAAGAATAAAAAGGTTGTTGGAAAGTTTAAGGATGAATTAGGGGGAAAGGTAATGAGTGAATTTGTCGGATTGAGATCTAAAGCTTATGCCTTTAAATATTTTGATAATGGTGTTGAAGAATGTAAAAAGAAGTTGAAAGGAATAAAGAAAAATGTTATTGAAGAAGATATAGAGTTTGAACATTATTATAAGTGTTTAACAACTTCAAAGATGGAGGACAAGGAGAAGTTTAGAAAATGAATGAGAAAGACAAGTTTAGAAAAATGAATATGATAAGAAGTTATAAACATCAATTATATACGGTGGAGGTGACCAAGAAAGCTCTGGAAGCTTATGATGATAAAAGGTATATTTTAGACGATGGAATTAATTCTCTCTCCTATGGACACATAGACATACACGACCAGTCAAAAGTTTTAGAACACTTCAATTTTTCCAGTTTTTATTGAAATTTAAGCAATTCAAGTCTAGTGAATAACCTGAAATGGTACAAAGGTAAGCAGTAAACTTCTCGAGGTAAAAAAAATAATTTAGGTTAGTAAAAACTGGAAAATAATGTAAATTGCACAATTATATTGTAAAAAAAAAAAAAGGCCTTCAGGGAACTAGTAATGGGTTAACAACTTACAGCTGTTCTGCAGCAATGTAAGTAAACTAAGCCTTGAAATTTGATGCAAACAACTCCTACAGGTGTCCCAACCTCTGCTGATTACTTGATAGAAAACCCCCTGTCTGTATAAAAGCAGTATTGGATCAAACTGTTATTTCACCCTCTGAAGCATTATTTGGACAATGTTGCACTGCAGGAAGTAGTATATTGGAAACTGGAGGAAACTCTGACAGAAAGAGGTCTGGCAGACCCAAAGCCACAACAGAATCAGAAGACAAGTTTCTGAGAGTCAACAGCTTGCGTGATAGGTGGCTCACGGGACAACAGCTTCAAGCACAGCTTAACACTGGTCGAAGTAAGCAAGTCTCAGTTTCAACTGTGAAGAGAAGACTTCGAGCTGCAGGTTTGACAGGTCGAGTGGCAGCAAGAAAGCCATTTTCAGATGCCAAAATAAGAAAAAGAGGCTTGCCTGGGCCATGAAGCACCACCAGTGGACTACTGAAGACTGGAAGAAGGTCTTATGGACCGAGGAATCAAAATTTGAAATCTTTGGTTCATCACGCAGGGTTTTTGAACGCCGTCGAGTCGGCGAAAGGATGGTTCCTCAGTGTGTTACACCAACTGTCAAACATAGAGGAGGAAGCGTGATGGTCTGGGGCTCTTTTGCTGGATCTAGAGTCGGCGACTTGCGCAGAGTGACTGGCACCCTGAACCAAAAGGGCTACCACAGCATTTTGCAGCACCATGCAATACCCTCTGGTATACGCCTAGTTGGTCAGGGGTTCATCGTACAGCAAGATAATGACTCTAAACACACCTCCAGGCTATGTCAAAACTACCTTCGAGGAAAAGAACAACACGGTAGGCTTCAAATCATGGAATGGCCAGCACAGTCTCCAGACTCAAACCCCATCCAGCTGGTTTGGAATGAACTGGACAGAAGGGTGAAAGCAAAGCAACCTGCAAGTGCAACACATTTGTGGGAACTTCTGCAACAATGTTGGGAAGAACTTCCCAAACAATATTTGATTTCCATTGTAGAAAAAATGCCACGAGTTTGGCGGTTATATCTGCAAAAGGTGGCTACTTTGCTGAGTCCAAAATTTAAATTAAATTTTGTTAAACAAAATGATTCTATGATTTCTGTTTTATCGGCAATTGTTTATTTGTTCTGTGATTAATTTCAGAGTATATTGAGACATTAAACTGCGTAAATTTCAATACAAACTGGAAAAATTGAGGTGTTCTAAAACTTTTGACAGGTGGTGCAAGTAAAAAAATAAATAAAATAAAATAACCTAATAATAAAATGAGTTATTGCATCAAGTGCAAAAAGAAAACTAAATCTAAAAACATCTCCTATGATATAAATAAAGCGAATAGAGTTCATGAAAGGGGAGAATGTGTAATATGTGGCGCTAAAAAGTGTCAATTCATCTCACCTAAAAACGGGGGTGATATACAAAAAATTTATATCAGGAACTAAATTTACAACAACGGGGATCCCAGGGGAACTGCATCTACTGGGTTATTCCTCCTGCGGTCCTGGAACAAACTTGGAAAAAAGATTAGATGAAAATGGCAATCCTAAACTTTGGTCTAACCCTAAAAACAAGACTGATGATGTGTGTATGAAGCATCACATTGCTTATGGTAAAAACGATACATTAGCCAGAAAACACGAAGCCGATAGAGAAATGCTTTATAATCTGTCTGATAAAAAATCTACCGCTGAGAGAGAAACTCGAGAAGATTTTCGTGAAGAAGGTGATAGCTCTTAAATTGAGATTTGGGATGGGGGAAAAACCCTTAAAAAACTTCTAATCTCCAAGGATGATATTAATCCGGAGGAAGGGGCCATTTTTGGTAATGAGTTACACAAACCTATAATCACAAAGTTTAAATGAAGGAAGGTTCATTCTAAAGCCGTTGATTACATCTGGTCTGCTGATTTAATTGAACTAAGTAATGATGAAGTGCACAAGTATGCTTTAACCGTTATTGATTTGAGAAGTAGTTTTGCCTGGGTTGTTCCCCTGAAAAACAAGAGCGGTAATACTCTGATGTTAGCCTTCCAACAGATATTTAATAAAAGTAAAAGGAAACCAAAGAAACTATGGACCGATGAGGGGGCGGAGTTCTACAACAACATATTCATGAACTTTCTTCAAGAGCATGGTATTACATTATACTGTACATTTAATGAAGGAAAAGCAGTTTTCATTGAACGTTTTAATCGCACTTTGAAAGAGAGGCTGTATAAAAAATGCACACAAGTCAGTTCTCAACAATGGGTAACTATAATTCAGGATATTGTTGACAATTACAACAATGCGATACATTCATGTACTAAAGAAAAGCCAACCCAAACAGTTACAACATTAAAATATGAAAAGGAGATTAATTTGAGAAAACTAAAGTTCAAAGTTGGTAATATTGTTAGAATAAACAGGTGGAAAAGCCATTTTGAGAAGGGTTATACAAAAAAATGGACTAATGAACTTTTTAACATCGTTGAGGTGGTGGACTGTACCTTGGACTTATAAGTTATATGATTTAAATGGAGAGGAAATCTTGGGGTCATTTTATTTACAAAAATTACAAAAAACAAAACTCAACATATAATGTTCTTGAGACAATAACCTGCACACCATACACCACATTCGTACTTCCTCATACGCCACATTCATACTTCCTCATACCCCTCATACTCTCACATTCTCCCCCCTACAAGGATTAGTTTATTAGTGAATTAGTAATGAACCACTCCACAGTTATTTAATTAAAAAATTCCCTTCACACCCACCCACACACAAGCCACACCCACACACAAGCCACACCCACACACCCACACACAAGACGTTGATGATGTAATCCCCCCATCATTCCCCTTTTTTGTGCACCCCACCCTTGACCCAACCACCCCCCCCTTCATCCCACCCCCAACCCTTCCCCACACACACAGGGAGGGAAGGGGGCAGGACGAGGGAGGGTGGTTGGGTCGTTGGTGAGGGCACACTTCCCCTTTTTTACTTCCTTAATTCTTTTTTTTATAGTTTTTGATCAAATAATTTTGAACACAGGCAAAATAATTAATACTTAAAACAAACATTGTATTATTATACATATCTGCAACATATTTCATGATATAATGGCTGTTTGAAAAGTGAGCGGCCTTGAAAGAGGGTTTCAAATGGGGAGAGAGTGGGTGAGAGGGGGAGGGGTTTTGAAGCGGCAGCGGGTGAGACGGGGAGGGGTCTTGAAACGGCAAGGGTCTTGAATGGCAGCATGTCTACCCTCCTATGAACACACAGAATTATATCGTATTAGTAATAAAATAAAACAACTCTCAATTCACATGTAGTTAGTGCCATTCACATATGCAGGGAGTTGAATATGAATAAACAGGGAGTTGAATAATTAATTACCTGGGACAGCTTTTGATTGCTGTCCTGAACAAGAGGCATTTCTGTTCTCACCTCATCAGTAATACTGTGGGGGGACAAAACAAACAAACAGCTATTTCAACATCTCATCTGATGAGCGTTTGTAACATGAGAGTTTGTAACTATGTTATTCGTGGTTAATACTGTAAGGTAAGTTCCATCTAACACCAACATACAGTCACGTGAAAAAGTAAGTACACCCCATGTAAAGTATTGACTTTTTCAACATATTTCAACATACAGCTATTTGATCTTCATTTCAACAATATTGACAGATAAAGGTGATATAATATAACAAATATCATGAAACATTTACATTTTGTAGTCCATTGTATAATTTAAATAAACATAAATGCAAATTTCGTATGTGGAAAAAGTAAGTACACCCCGACATTTATCACTACTTCAAATACCTAAAATTAGAATCAGGTGCACCAGCTCAGGTGCAAATGATTAGAACATTGTTAGAGAGGATCTTGGAGGAACCTGTCTTATTTAAACCTCAGACATTTAGTTTGGTTTGCTCTTTGTGGTTGAAGTGTGCGGCGTCACCATGTCTAGATCAAAAGAGCTCTCTGGGGCCTTCAGAAAGAAGGTTATATATGCCTACGAGTCTGGGAAAGGATTTAAAAAGATCTCCAAACAATTTGAAATCAATCATTCGACTGTCCAGAAGATCATCTACAAGTGGAGAAGATTCCAAACAACTGCCAACTTGTTCAGGCCAGGCCGCCCAAGCAAGTTCAGCCCAAGAGCAGACTGCAACATGCTGAAAGAAGTCTCTAAGATCCACAGAATGTCATCATGGGACCTACAGGTAGCTCTTGCCACTGTGGATGTCAAAGTGCACGAGTCTACCATTAGAAAGAGGCTGCACAAATTTGATCTACATGGGAGGTGTGCCAGAAGGAAACCTTTGCTGTCCAGAAAGGACATTAGGGCAAGACTGAAGTTTGCCAATGAAGACCTCGGCAAAGACCAGCACTTCTGGAACAATGTGATCTGGACAGATGAGTCAAAGGTAGAGCTATTTGGCCACAGTACAAGAAGACATGTTTGGCGAAAACCAAAAACAGCATTTGACCACAAGAACCTGATACCAACTGTAAAGCATGGTAGTGGAAATATTATGGTTTGGGGCAGCTTTGCTGCATCAGGGCATGGGCACCTCACCATCATTGAATCCACTATGAATTCTTCATTGTACCAGCGGGTGCTTGAGGATAAAGTGAGGCCATCTGTTGGAACGCTGAAGCTCAACCGAAGGTGGACCTTGCAACATGACAATGACCATAAACATACCAGTAAATCCACCAAGGAATGGCTGAAAAGAAAGAAATGGAGGGTTCTGGAATGGCCAAGTCAAAGCCCGGATCTAAAACCCATCGAGATGTTGTGGGGGGATTTGAAACGAGCTGTGCATGCAAGAAACCCCTCAAACATCGCACAGCTGAAAGAATTCTGCATGGAGGAATGGGCAAACATTTCTCCCAGTCGATGTCAGAGACTGGTACACAATTACATGAAACGCCTACTTGAGATTGTTTGTGCCAAAGGGGGCAATACCACCTATTTGAGCCAAGGGTGTACTTACTTTTTCCACATGTGAAATTTGTATTTATGTTTATTTAAATTATACAATGGACTTCAAAATGTAAATGTTTCATGATATTTGTTATATTATATCACCTTTATCTTTCAATATTGTTGAAATGAAGATCAAATAGCTGTATGTTGAAATATGTTGAAAAAGTCAAAATTTTACATGGGGTGTACTTACTTTTTCACGTGACTGTACCTTTCAAGTAAGTCTTGTAAGAATGTGGAATCATTGGGTAACTTCATTGGGGATGAAGGTTCCACATTGGGGGTAAAATGCAGGAATGTAAATCATTATGAAAGGCTTGACGAACAAAATGGAATTCATCCAACACTTAATTTAAGGCAAGCCACTCTTTATGGAGATCATCGACACAACGATCTGTTTCACTTATGAGGTGAAATGCTGGAATAAAAAAAGAAAAATAAATAATGAGTTAAATCATCAATTATATACAAGACTTTCAATAAAAAGGTATAACATTATCTGAACTCACCAATATTGAGATGGGTCAAAATCTTCTTCATCAGAGGAGGTGTCCACCACCATAAAAAGCAAAATGTTCACCCCAGGCTCCACCAAAAACGAAGTGTGAACGGTTTAAAATCCTTGACTTTTTAAAGGCCAGTTTGAGGAAGTTAACCAACACCAAACAGCTGCTTCTCTTTTGAGGAAGTGTCTTGTTTCAGGGAAATATGTGCATGCTTGCTTTTGAGGAAGTGATTTTTTCCCACGCACCATATATGGGAAATTTCTTTTTGGAATACAGGCAGTCCCTGGGTTACGAACGCCCGACTTACGAACGCCCGTACTTACGTACCGACCTCCTTAAAGCCTATTATTTAAATAATCGAGTTACATACAATGGTTCGTACTAACGAATGGGCGGACTACTTTGCGTGACGCTCAAAACACTGCGCGTTTTCAGCGGTTCGTGGGCCCGAGGGAGAACAACGCCATGCCGTCGTCGCCATTTTAAGTCGAATCGTGTAAACACTGTTGTGTGCGTTTTTTTTTTTTTTTTTTTTTTTGTATACAAGATCGAGGCTCGTGAAAGAGCGAACATTAATCACACAGAAAGACAAACAGACACATAAAACAAATAACATCGGGAGCGGTAGACAAGATGGGGAGAGAGGGGGAAGGACACAAACACAACATTTGAGAGCAGGGACCGAGAGACATGGAGACATTGAGAGATCTGTGGGAGGGAGAGGGCTTTGGGGGGGAGGCATGTGAAGGGGGGGGGGGGGTGGGAGAGGTATAAACATATGGACACTGCCAGGACTTCCAGGAAAGAAGTTGGAATTTCAAACAAGGTGGATCTGGGGTGAATTAGTGGGGGTAGAAAAGATCAAGGTTTTGGATGGGGGAAGATAAGAGATGGTGGTGAACAGCTGTTTTAAAGACCTGGAGGGAGGAATGGGATTGAAGGGAGTGTGGGAGTTTGTTCCAGAGCCGGGAGAAAAGAGGAATGAAAGAGTGAAGGTGAGCAGAGAGCCGAGATTTCGGCAGTTTAACCATCAGAGGGTTGCTGGCAGATCTTGTGCGACCTGTAGGAATATTTGGGGGACAGAGCACAGAGAGAGCTGGGGGAGCAAGGCCGGAGAGGAGTCGGTAGAAGACAGAAAGACCACCTACGTGCTTGCGGTGAGTGAGTGAAAGGCCCTCAGAGATAGCTTCATCGCGGGAGATTCCAATGATTTTGAAAGCTTTGGATTCAACAGCGTGAAGCCGAGCCGGGTGTGAGGCAGGAGCACCAGCCCATAGGGGAGAACAGTATTCCATTGAGCTGCGGATGAAAGCCTTGTATGTGGTGAAGAGCTCAGGTGTGCCGAGGAAGGACTTCGCACGACGGAGGATGCCCAGTCGGCGACTGGCTTTGGAGGCCAGCTTGGAAATGTGGTTTTCCCAAGAAAGATCATGGCAGATAGTGAGACCCAAAAGCTTGAGCGACAGAACTTCTTGGAGAGGATTGTTGAGAAAGTAGATGGGAGGGTTGTCCAGTCGATCTTTTCGGAGAGACATAGTAAGAGAGTGAGATTTGTCAGGATTGAAAGACATGTTCCACTTGTTTGACCAGTCTGTGATTTTGTCCAGGTCTTCAGAGAGTGAGGAGGCTGCAGACTGCCGATCTGAGGGAAGAGGAATGGAGCGGCAGAGAGTGGAGTCATCAGCAAAGAGATAGAGAGGATTTTCCAGAGAGTCGGAGAGATCATTGATAAAGACCAGAAAAAGCACAGGGCCCAGCACACTGCCTTGGGGAACTCCAGCCTGAACAGGAAGGGGAGATGAGAGAAATCCATTCAGGGCCACACGTTGACTACGACCAGAGAGGAAGTCCGCAAGCCATGCATGGAGATTTCCATGGATACCATAGGAGGAGAGTTTGGTGAGCAGAGCTGGGTGCCAGACCGTATCGAAGGCACGTGATATGTCAAGGGAGACAGTTCTGATTTCCTGTTTGGCATTGAGGACCTCCATCCATTGTTGAGACAGCAGAAGCAGCATGTCCAGAGTAGAGTGACCTGGTCTGAAACCAAATTGATGATCAGAGATCAAGCCATTGGAGAAGAGGAAAGATTTCATATCCGAAGCAATGATGGATTCCATGACTTTGCTGATAATTGGGAGCAGGCTGATTGGTCTGTTGTTGCAAGGATCTGTTTTTGCACCTTTTTTGTGTAAAGCGGTAATGTTAACTGATTTCCAGGATGCTGGCAGATGACCTTGAGCAAAAGATAGGGTGAAAAGAACAGAGAGAGGGTGAGATAGAGCGGCAGAGCAGGATTTTAGGAGCCGTGGGCTGATGCCGTCTGGTCCAGTTGCAGAATCAGAGTCGATGTTTGACAAAAAAGGGATGGCACTTAAAATTTTCTTGTGTTTACCCTTGGAATCATGGCTCCAAAGCGTAAATCTGATGCAAGTGATGATGATGCATCGAAGAAAAGGTAAACAATCACGATTGAAACGAATGTGGAAAAAATAAAGCAAACGGAGAGGTGAGATGCCAACAAATTTTGCCATTGGAAAAGCGTTAGGCTACAGTCGGTCAACGATTGGGACAATTATAATTGTATGACAATTATATGATCGGGTTTTTGATGAAGGAGTTAGCTGAAGCCTTTCATCTCATTGAAGCAGGGATGGCAAAGTTAGAGGAGCAAGATCCTAATGCAGAGAGGTTCACCAATGTTTACCGGATAGTTACCGACAGCCTCAGCTGCTACAAGGCCATTTATAATGAGAAAAAGAAAAGCTCTGTTCAAGACTCCCTTGATGTTTACTTTAAGAAATTGACTCCAGAAGTAAACCCCCACTCTCCAGGAGCAGAATCAGACCCTGACTCTCCAGCACTAGGTCCATCCTCTCCAGCACCATGTCCATCCTCTCCAACACCAGGCCCATAATCTCAGAGGGATAAATCAAGGTATAATCGTTTCAAGGTATGCAACACATCAATTGGAACGAGAGTAAGTGTTAACCTTTAATCATTATCTTTTATTTTCTATCTAAACAGTTTAAGAAATGTTTCCTTAATGTTTTTTATACCTATAGATGTTTTAGGTAAAATATATACTATATACTAAGACAAACATTTGGCTAATTGACGCTAGATGTGAACCGTACGTAACTGTTCCGACTTACATACAAATTCGACTTACAGACAGACTTAAAAACGGAACTCGTTCGTAACCCGGGGACTGCCTGTATGTGGGAAATTTCTTTTTGGAATATATAGGAAATTTCTTTTTGGAATATATATAAAATGAGTAAAGTAACAACTGACGTATATATTAATCAAACTAATCATGATAAACTAACATCTTGTATCCAAAATAAAAAACCTTGCACAATTAATGTTCGTACAATTCAAAGAAAGGGTGATTTGAGAATTAGCGTTTTGCTCACAAAAGTGCAGGAGGAAAAACTAAATAGTGCCGGTTCGCTTAGTCTAAAAATGTCAAAACCTATGCTGAAATAACAGGAGGATTTCTTCCACTTCTAGCTCAAATCCCCCTAAATGCCGGCGCTGTAGGTGCAGCGGGGGCAGCGACGGGTGGTAAAAGCCGCGGTGGTAAAAGCCGCTAACGAAAGGAAAGCTCAACTCGCAGCCCAAAAAGAATTGGAAAGCCATAACAAGGCGTTGGAGAAAGAAGTTAGTGGAAGTGGGGTAATTGTAGATTTTGCTGAAAGGCTTGAAAGTCTGCCTGATAGAGCGAGATCGTTAGTTGATCGTTAGAGATATGCTTTCGTCTATCGCACAGGCAGGTGTAAAACGAACAAAAAGGGGTAATGGATTATATCTTTCTTCTAAATAAAAAGAAAATTTATTTTCGAAAATAAAATGGAGGAGTGGTTTGAACATTTTGGAAAGAATACAACGTCAAATATAGAACTTGGTAAATATTGCAAACAGCTAAACCTCATTAACGTATGTATTTGTATGAGGGATGAATTACCAAAGATGTCTAAAAATACAAAGAATATTATTATGAATTTAGAAGATAATAATAGGAATGGGTCTCATTGGACTTGTATTTATAATGGTCATGAAAAGGTTTATTTTGATAGCTATGGACTTCCACCACCTCTTGTAGTAATTAATTTCCTACTGAAGGGGAGGAGTGTTTGTCAAACATTTCAAATCCAAAAAGTAAATTCTAAATGTTGTGGTCAATTATATTTATACGTATTATTTCACCTCAAAAATAAGGAAAAGTTTTCTGATATTATTTTTACTCTTACTTAAAAGACCTACGTTGGAAAAGACGGTTCTATCTTTAGGGGATCTCAAGAGACGACTGTTGATTTATCAAATTATTATACAAAAGCCCAGGTTGAATGGCAGAAATATAATATAGGTAAATATCTTAATATGAAAAATAGTTCTAAATTAATCAATTATCCGAGTCCCACGGGTAACAATGACTTAGTGAGATTGGGTGATGCATTACAATATATATCCCAAGAGAAAACGGTACCTTATGACAAACAAGTAGAAATTACAGTCACAACACCCGGTTCTCCAGATCATACCCCTTTTTGCATTAAATTTAACGTGCCACTTACAATCAAACTTTATGAAGAGGGGGATATTGTTAATATGGTAATTGATAAATGGGGGTATGATATGCCTGATTTAGGGTATAATTGGTTCTTTTCAATAAACTTGGAAGACCTACAAGATTTTATTTGGTCCCGTAAAGAAGAATTTTACCCCTGTTATGTATTATTTCATGGGATTAACCGGAAGGCGGTCATCGAGGAAGCGGGGCATAATGCATGGCAGAGGAAGCTGGGCCTACGCTGCGCGCTTGTGGTTTTCCCGGCTGCGCAATAAACGACCGATGGTGCACTCAAACTGCCTTCCCAGCCTGATACATTACATGGCGACGAGGATGGGATTTTGGTGAGCGTGTGCAAAGCAAGCTGAGCTATTGCAGTTAGCTGTTGGCCTATGAACTCGTTATTTCACGGCATACGCGACTTGATCACCATGTCCTATGGCCGGATTGACAAGTTCAACCCGCGCGAAGGAAACTGGGAGGCGTACATTGAGCGTCTACAGTATTGCTACCAAGCTAACGGCATCGAGGATGATGCCAGGAAGAAAGCAATCCTGATGTCGGTATGCGGCAGCGAGACGTCTACTATTCTGAAGAATCTCGCCATGCCCAGGACCACGATGGATTTAAGACACGCCGAGCTTGTGGCAGCTATGAAGGAGTACTGCGAACCTACACCCTCAGTCATTGTAAGTCGATTCAATTTTTACATGTGTCACCCCTGTTGTTGTGTGGGGAGTGATGTAGTGAGCGAAAAGCACACGTGATAGTCTGGTTTGAAGGTTTCCGCCGTGTATCTTACTTAGACCAGACTTGACAAAACTCACAGAGATTTCAGATAGTCCATTTGAAGCTTGATGGTGTGGGCTCACAAACTTGTGAATTATACCATTCAGGCGGGTGAATTCAGTGAATTCAGAACTTGAGAAACAGGTTCCATTGTCAGTGACCCCTGTTTGTCATGGTGAAGTCTCTGTTTCCACTGATTTTGATACACAACCGACACCACGTCTGGTCTTAGACAATCCAGTCGTGTACGCAAACGTCGTTTCATCAGCAGCTCAGCTGGTGTCACCCCTGTTGTTGTGTGGGGAGTGATGTGGTGAGCGAAAAGAACATGTGATAGTTTGGTCTGAAGGCTTCCGCCGTGTATCTTACTTAGACCAGACTTGACAAAACTCACAGAGATTTCAGATAGTCCATTTGAAGCTTGATGGTGTGGGCTCACAAACTTGTGAATTATACCATTCAGGTGGATGAATTCAGTGAATTCAGAACTTGAGAACAGGTTCCATTGTCAGTGACTATGAAGCGTGGCAAACCATGAGTGGCAAAGCACTGGCGCAGCCTCTCTATGGTAGCGTGTGAGGTTGCTGTATGTGTTACATAGGCGTCGATCCATTTAGTTTGAGCATCCATAACAACAAGGATCATACGGCCTTCGATGGGTCCAGCATAGTCAAGCTGAATCCTCTGCCATGGTTCAGTGGGCCATTCCCAGGGGTGGAGTGGTGCCTTCGCAGGGGCGTTTCAACTGCTTTGGCATGGATAACAATGTTTTACACACTGTTCGATGTCAGAGTCGAGGTGAGGCCACCAGACATAGTTCCTTGCCAGTGATTTCATTCTTACAATGCCTGAATGACAGTCGTGAAGCTGATCCAAAAATTTTGTGCGCAAGTTTGGAGGAATGACCACTCGGCATCCCCACAGCAAGCAGCCATTCTCGACACTTAGTTCATTTTGTCTGGCCTTGTAAGAATTAAATTCAGGGTCAGCATCGCGTAGAAGGCCCCACCCATGCCCAGTAGCACGAATGACCTTGGAAAGAAGTGGGTCACACCTGGTGTAGGTCCGCATCTGCTTGGCATCAATTGGGTTGTCATTCAAAAAGTCCATCAGAGATATCACGCTGCCAGGTACAGGGAGGTCAAACACTGTGTCCGGAAGTGGTAGGCGACTCATGGCGTCTGCATTTGAAATTGTGGAGCCAGGTCTGTATGTAATACCGTAATCATAAGCCGAGAGTGAAAGTGACCAGCGTATGATCCGAGGCAGTAAGACCTTTGAGGTAGCCTTTGATGGACCAAACAAACTAATCAGTGGCTTGTGGTCCGTGTAAATCATGAAATGCCGCCCGAAAACGTACTGGTGAAATTTCTTAACTCCGAATACAATGCCGAGTCCTTCTTTGTCCAGCTGACTGTAGTTCTTCTCAGCAGGAGACAGTGTATGAGATGCGAATGCTATTGGTCTCTCTGTGCGATCTGGCATGATGTGTGACAGAACAGCACCAACCCTGTACTGACTCGCATCACACGACAGGACCATGTCTTTGTCTGGTTCGTAGTGAACTAGCACATTTGAAGACCGCAGCATGTCTTTTGACTTCTGGAAGGCTGCTGACTCTGGAATGTCCCATTTTCAGCTGATGCCTTTTTTTAACAGGCAATACAGTGGGCCCAGCATGGTAGCAATGTTTGGGATATACCTGCTGTAGTACTGCAGCATGCCATTGTAAGCCTTGAGTTCAGTAATGTTGGTCGGAGCAGGGGCGTCTTTGATTGCTCTGATCTTCTCTTCTGTGGGATGTAAGCCTTCGGCATCGATACGATGGCCCAAATAGGTCACCGACGGAACCATGAACTCGGATTTGTCTCTCCGCAGGTGTAGTTCAGAGTCGGAAATAATACGTAGCACACGTTCGAGGTTGTCGAGATGATGAAGCTCTGAGCGGCCAGTGACTAGGATGTCGTCTTGGTAAATAACAACGTGTGGTTCAGCAGCGAACACGCTATCCATACAACATTGGTAGATTCATGGTGCCGATTTGACACCAAAACTCAAGCGGTTGTATCTGTAGAGCCCCCGATGCATGTTGATGGTGAGATATTCTTTGGAATCCTCATCCAGACCGACTTGTAGGTAGGCCGATCTCATGTCGAGCTTGGTGAAGGACTGTCCTCCGCTCAGTTTTGCGTATAAGTCATCGATCATTGGTATGGGATATTTGTCCAAGGTGGAACATTTGTTGATCGACATTTTGTAATCCCTGCAAAGGCGTATAGATCTGTCTGCCTTCACAACAGGAACAACTGGAGCAGCCCAATTTGAGTACTGAACTGACTCAATGATACCCAACTTTTCCAGTCTGGCTAATTCTGCGTCAACTTTTTCTTGCAATGCGAGAGGGACTGGGCGTGATTTGCAGAAAATTGGCTTCACATCTTTCTCAATGTTGAGCTTGGCAGTGAAGCCCTTCAATGTCCTGGGTTCATCCTTGAAGATGTCCGGGTATCTCACGAGGAGGTGCTGCAGTACAGTTGGTGGCTTGGAAGCATGTAGTTGGTGGATGTGTTCCCAATTGAGTTTGACAACATCAAGCCAGTTTCGCCCAAGAAGTGTGGGTCCATCCCCAGGGACGACCAAGAGTTGTAATTGGTGAGTGTTGTTTCCGTAGGTTACTGACATCACATGACCCACGGGCTTGTATTGACTCACCAGTATATGTGGTGAGATGGATTGGGGACCAATGGAGGCTGGGTTGTTCACAATTCCCCCACAGGTTACGGAAAGCTGCTTCGCTCATGAGTGAGACGGCAGCCCCCGTGTCTATCTCCATTTCCACGTTCCGTCCATCTATATCTACTATAACCAGTATTGGAGTAGACTGTCTGCCAGACTTTGTGTGGAAAAGGTCATACGACTGAACATTGTGGCTGTTAGGGCTGTCTCAATCAGTCACATCTTCTTGGTTATGCTCTGAATCAAGGAGGTTGGTTTTGCATTCCTCTCTCCTTGCCCTCCGTTTTCGAGACAAGCACACAGAGGCGATATGACCCACCTTGTGGCAGTAGTTGCAAGCGTCATTCTTGAAATGGCACGTAGTGGGAGAATGCTCCCCATTGCAGCGGAAACATTTGCCAGCACCAGCTGCCAAGCCGTTTCCAGGTGTTTTGGCATCGGATTTTCTGGTCGGATGTTGTCCCACCCGATTGACAGATGACAGGTCAGCTCTAGGCTGGTAAGTGATGGAGCGTGCAATATCTGCAGCATTTTTGTCTGCACACTCCATTGCAATAGCAATGTCCTTTGCACTGGAAAATGTCAGAGTCCGTTCAGCAAGTAGGCGCTGGCGAATTTGATCTTGCTCCACTCCCACTACGTGCAAGTCCCTTAGCATGTCGTCGAATGTAGCACCAAACTGGCAATGCTGGGCAAGGAGTTTCAGGTGAGCTATGAATGCCGAAATGGACTGCGTTGAGGTTTGGCGACACAAATATTGTGCAGCTTGTCTTTTTGCAATTGTTGTTTTCATGTTTTGTTATGCATTATGTTTTGCACTCTGTCAAAGCGCCTTTGGGCTTCATGAAAAGCGCTATACAAAATAAATGAATTATTATTATTATAAATAAGATAAGGACCAGATAAGTAAGATACACGGCGGAAGCCTTCAGACCAGACTATCACGTGTGCTTTTCGTTCACCACATCACTCCCCACACAACAACAGGGGTGACACCAGCTGAGCTGCTGATGAAATGATGTTTGCGTACACGACTGGATTGTCGAAGACCAGACGTGGTGTCGGTTGTGTATCAAAATCTTTGGAAACAGAGACTTCACCATGACAAACATGCTGTACAGCGCTCTATAAAGATCGGGGACCCGGTGTTTGTGAGAAACTTTGGTCGCGGAATGGTTTGGTTACCGGGGCGGGTTCACAAAAATGAGGGACCATTGTCCTACGTTATCAAACTAGAAGACAATTGAGTCGTCCGGAGGCACCTTGATTATGTCCGGTATCGGTCCTGTGATCCTGTCATTTTCACAAATGATATCTCGCCACTTCCTGAACCTGTGAACAGCGACATTGTTGCCACAGATAGTACTGCACCGCTCCCTGTGGCTGACCCCAATAACGCTGTTGCAGCACCACCAGTGGGGCCGTGTGGCGGCTTTGCACCCCGACAATCATCCAGAGTTCGAAAGGTGCCTATCCACCTTGACTTGTAGCTCATATTCTTGTATGCATATTGTCGTGAAATTATACCAAGGTGAACCCAGGGGGTGCTCGCCACGAAAGGGGCCGTCTATAAGACCCGGGACACTCGGGGCGTGCGGACACTTCGGCGGGACTCACTGTGACATTATCCAGTAGTTGAATGGTATGTACGCCCCCAAATGCTGCGCTGCGCTAACCATTGTTATATCGAAGCTACCTTTGCTGTGCTTGAATGCTCTGATTTAATGCCTATTGTTGCATGTATTGTTACAGGAGATATTGCCGATCTAAATAATATTAAAGCCTACCCAGAGGAAAGTCGTGTCTGCGCTTGATTTTCACGACATTTAATACGGAGGAGGACCCGACCACCACGACGGCCGAGTCCCTGGGTGCTCCGGAAGCGGACTCCGCATCCGGCCTCACTGCAGCCGCCGCTGCCCGGCCACGGCCTGCCCGGTATGCAAAATGTTATTTTTGTGGCAATCGGCAGCATCCCCGGTCTGAATGCCCGGCCCGAGAGGCGACTTGTCACCTCTGCTCCACTAAAGGCCATTTTGCAAAAGTCTGCAGAAAGGCCGCCCGGGGCACGCATTCCCGAGCGACCTTGAATGTGCTCATCGCTGAGCCAACGGATCGAGCACCGGACGGGGCGCCTTGCACAGCTTTGATGAGCCGCTCTCCTCCTCGCGGGCCTCTGGCTTCTCGCCCGACCTTGGTGAGATACGTCGGGCCGCCGAAACAAATGGCGCGAACGCGACCGGTCACAGAGCATCTAACCTTGACTGGCTTTCAAACGCCTCCTTCAAACAAGCGACATGCACCCACTTTGGAAATGCCTCTCGAAGTGCGGCAAACGCAGCACGTGACTCGAGCGCCATCTGATGACAGCTTTTGTGAATTACATGCTTCCCTTCTGGCATGTCAATCTGCAGATGGCAGAATTCTTTCCCACGTGGCTCGAGCGCCATCTGGCGGTAGCTCTTGCGAATTACATGCACCCGCTTTGGCATATGACTCTGCAGATGGCAGATATCTTTCTCCCGTGGCTCGAGCGCCATCTGGAGGCTGCTCTCACGACTACCCCACACCCACTCTGGCAAATGAAACTACCGAAGAGCCAACTGACTTCAATGCTCCTGCTGAGGCCCGAAGGATTGCAGCCGGCGTGGGATCCACCCGCGAGGCGCGATCTTCTCGCCCGGCCGGAACTATACCTGCCGGGTCTGCCGGCCTAGCGCAGGCCTTCATTCCGCTCACGGTCGCGGGCGTTGTTGCACAAGCTTTAATTGATACGGGATCCACGGATAGTTTTATTGATCAGCGTCTCGTGCATCAACATGGGTGGCCGGTTCTCGGGACAACCCGCCGGATCTTCATGGCATCTCAGGGACTTCGGTTGAGCACAAAAGGGGCGTGTCGATTGAAACTTGTGATAAATGGACGCACGTTCCCGGACGTGTATCTCATGGTATTACCGGCCTTATGCGCTGACATTCTGTTAGGACTTGATTTCCTTAAGCGGCATGGTCGTTTAGAAATAGACTTCGGAGGGCCAGACACGCTCGCTGTGTGTGCCCTCGCTCAAATGGACATGGAGCCACTCTCACTGTTCCCCAACCTGACCACTGATTGTACCCCTGTAGCCATCAAATCGCAGCGCTACTCTCGCGCGGACGCGCAATTCATTGCGGAAGAAACGGCCCTGCTCTTGAAGGACGGTATCATAGAACACAGTAGGTCTCCGTGGAGGGCCCAAGTCTTAGTGGTGCGGAGTGAGGCTCACCGCAGGCGAATGGTAATCGACTATTCGCAAACGATTAATCGCTTTACACAGCTGGATGCCTACCCATTACCGGGGATGGACGCCCTGGTACGCCAGGTGGCCCTGTATTCCGTTTATAGCACTCTCGATCTACGTAGTGCGTATCATCAAGTCCCCATCTCTAGGGCTGATCGCGTCTTTACAGCCTTTGAATCGGGTCAGCGGTTGTACCAGTTCACGAGACTTCCTTTTGGGGTAACGAACGACGTCGCTTGTTTTCAGAGAGCTATGGATGACCTCGTTGCGAAGGAGCATTTGACGGATGTCTTTGTCTATCTGGACAATCTTACGGTTTGTGGGTACGACCAGGCGCATCACGACGCTAATCTAAAACGCTTCCTCGAGGTCGCGCGGAAATATCGCTTAACCATGAATGAGGCGAAGTGTCAATACTCTCTACGCACGGTAGACCTTCTGGGGTACACCGTGACCCATGGCTCCGTCTCTCCGGATAAGGAGCGTCTGCGCCCTTTGCTCGATATGGCTCCGCCTAGCGATCGGGCTTCGCTGAAACGTGCTCTAGGGCTGTTCGCCCACTACTCGAAGTGGGTGCAAAATTTATCCGCTAAGCTCCGCCCCCTCGTGGCCTGCGACACATTCCCCATGGGCCCGGCCGCCCTGGCGGCCTTCGAGGGCCTTAAAGTCGACATTGCTGGCGCCGCTGTCGCAACGATTGACGAGAGTGCCTCTTTCGTTTTGGAGAGTGATGCCTCGGATCATGCGATAGCGGCGACTCTCTCCCAAGGAGGCCGCCCTGTGGCTTTCTTCTCGCGGACTCTCACCTCCGCCGAGCGGAGGCATTCGTCCGTCGAAAAGGAAGCATACGCGATCGTCGAATCTATTCGGCGATGGCGTTCGTATTTGCTTGGGCGGAGTTTCCAAATTATCACGGACCAACAGAGTGTTGCGTTTATGTACGACACCTTACATGCTCAGCGCATTAAGAATGAGAAAATCACCCGTTGGCGTATCGAACTCGCCGACTTCTGCTACACCATCAAATACCGCCCGGGGAAGGATAACCTGGTCGCTGACGCCTTATCGAGGCCGGCCACTTGCGCGGGGGTCGTATCTTTGGAGGGGCTGCGCACTTTGCACAGCACTATGTGTCATCCCGGGGTAACGCGCTTCGCGCATTTTGTGCGCGCGGGCAATCTGCCGTACTCGATGGAGGACATCCGCCGCATCTGCCGTGATTGCGCGGTCTGTGCGGAACTCAAACCGCGTTTTTATAGCCCCCCCCCTGGGGACACTCATTAGGGCTACTAGACCGTGGGAGCGCTTGGCGATGGACTTCAAAGGGCCGCTGCCAATGTCGAGCAACTCTCGCTATCTGCTCACTATCGTCGATGAGTATTCAAGATTCCCCTTTGCTTACACGTGCGGGGATATGTCGGCTGCCACGGTTATTCGGTGCCTGCAGAATTTGTTTTCTATGTTCGGGTATCCGGCCTACGTGCATACCGATCGGGGTGCGGTGTTCCTGTCCCAGGAAGTGAAGGGCTACTTGCTCCAAAATAATGTCGCTTCGAGCTACACCACCCCGTACCGGCCCCAAGCTAATGGACAGATCGAACGCTTTAATGGGATTATATAGCGGGCCGTCATGCTAAGCCTTCGGACCCTCGGCCGAGGCCTCGATAAATGGGCGTGGTCGCTGCCTGCCGCTCTAAACTCGATCCGGGCTCTCCTATGTACTGCCACCAACCAGACTCCTCACGAACGACTGTTCCACCACCCTAGAAGCTCCGGCAGTATCCAGTCTTTACCCAGCTGGCTCGCTGAACCGGGGCCCGCCTATCTCAAACGAGCGGTTCGCACTAGCAAGTACGACCCCCTTGTTGACAAGGTGCAGGTCCTCCAGGCTAATCCCGAGCATGCCCGCGTGTTAACGGCGGATGGCCGCGAGTCTACTGTCTCCGTACGCCATCTCGCCCCATGTGGGGACGACGACAAGGATATCGACGAACCCGTCTACGAGTCTATGGACTCTATCGAAGCTTCCCCTATGGAACTACCACTGTTACTCCCGTCGTCCCCCGCTCCCGTGCCCGAAGGCGCAGGGGCGCCCCCTCCGACTCCAACCTCCGGCGGCTATTCCGACGCGGGGGACTCCGGGCTAGGGGACGCCGTGCCCGGTAGATTCCGAACACGAACTGGCAGGGAGGTTCGCCGCCCCGACCGCTACGGGTGGACCGACTGACGTGGATTGACGTAACCCTTTCATTTATTGCTGATGCTTGCCTGCGAACTGCCGAGCGGTAGTATAGTTTTAACGACGGGGAGAATGTAGTGAAATTATACCAAGGTGAACCCAGGGGGTGCTCGCCACGAAAGGGGCCGTCTATAAGACCCGGGACACTCGGGGCGTGCGGACACTTCGGCGGGACTCACTGTGACATTATCCAGTAGTTGAATGGTATGTACGCCCCCAAATGCTGCGCTGCGCTAACCATTGTTATATCGAAGCTACCTTTGCTGTGCTTGAATGCTCTGATTTAATGCCTATTGTTGCATGTATTGTTACAGGAGATATTGCCGATCTAAATGATATTAAAGCCTACCCAGAGGAAAGTCGTGTCTGCGCTTGATTTTCACGACACATATTGCATTCGATTTTCAATGTAATTCAATTTAATTTTTGCATTCAATTTTGCATTTGCAATTTTGCAATTTTGTATGTTTGCATTCTTGTATGCATTTGTATGCTTGTTGTATGCATTCTCACTGTTGATGGGAGGGGGGAGATGTTATGTATTATTGCATGGGATTAACCGGAAAGCGGTCATCGAGGAGGTGGGGAATAATGCATGGCAGAAGTAGCTGGGCCTACGCTGGGCGCATGTTGTTTTCCCGGCTGCACAATAAACGACAGATGGTGCACTCAAACTGCCTTCCCAGCCCAGCCTGATACATTACAACCCCCTTGGTGACCATAATGCGGTATGTGGAAACACAATTAGTAGCCAGCTAATACATGAGTTAGGAAGTAAAAACTTATATGGTAGCATAGCGATGGTTTGTATGACAAAGAGTCAAGACAATCATATAACTATACAAAGTCGGGGAATACAAACAGATTTGGTGGCGGGAAGATGGAATGGTATTACCTGTCATAGTATTAATTATGTATATTTCAAAAACATAAATGATTATTTAATTTGAAATTAAATAATTTCAAATTAGTTTTTACCAATTCTATGTATTCACTCCTCATCCCTTGCTGCCCTTACCACCTTTTCTATTGTTGCCTCTACTTCCTCCTCTTCCTTTGTTGACCTTGTTATTCTTGCCCCTGCTTCCTTTGCTACCATTGCTGCTATCTCTGCCACCTTTGCTGCCTCCTTTGCTGTCTTTGCTGCCCTTGCTGTCCTTTCCTCCTCTTCCTTTGTTGCCCCTACTGCTAGTCTTGCTACCACTACTACCTCTTCCTCTACTGCCCCAAATGTCCATGCTGTGTGGTGCTCTGGTGGCACACGCGCACCCCTACCCCCTCTTCCCTCTTCTATTACTGATCCCCCCCCTTTCACTTGACGTCACCTCTTCCTTTGCTTCTACTGTCAACCTTGCCAAACCTTCCCCTACTCCCTCCTCTACTACACCTGCTATCCTTGTTGCCAGTTCCTTCTCATGCTCCATTGTCACTTCTTCCCACTTCCCCTCTTCCCTCTTCTCCTCTTCCTCTGCTTCCCTCGCTTCTGTTTCCATTGCTTCCCTTATTACCCGAGCTGTCTTTGTTTCCTTCCCCTTCATCTTCTCCAATTCCTCCTTCATCTTCTTCCATTCCTCTCTGTCCTTTTCCTCCTTCTCCTTTGTCTCCCTCTCTTTCGTCTCCTTTTTCTCCTTTTCCTCCTTCTCCCTCTCTTCCTCGTCTCTTTTTTTTTTTTTTTTTGTATACTGAATCGAGGCTCGTGAAAGAGCTAACATTTACTTCACAAACAAATCAACCAGACAAACAAAATATATAAAAAGAGGGAGCGGAAGACAAGATGGGGAGAGAAGGGGAAGCACACAAACACAACATTTGAGAGCAGGGAGGTGTGTGGAAGGGAGAGGGCTTGGGGGGAGGAGGCGTGGGAAGGGGGGGGGGGGGGGTGGAGAAGCATAAAACACAAGGACACCAAGGACTTCCAGGACAGAAGTTGGTATTTCAAAAAAGTGGAATTGGGGTGAAATTAGCAGGGGTAGAAAAGATCAAGGTTTTGGATGGGGGAAGATAAGAGATGGTGGTGAACAGCTGTTTTAAAGACCTGGAGGGTGGAGTGGGATTGAAGAGAGTGAGGGAGTTTGTTCCAGAGGCGGGAGAAAAGAGAAATGAAGGAGTGAAGGTGAGCAGAGAGTCTTGATTTTGGCAGTTTAACCATAAGAGGGTTGCAGGCAGATCTTGTGCGACTCATTTATCCTTAAAGCATCTCCCCAGAGTACATTATACATATAATCATCTGGATTTTGAGCTAAACTTGTATTTATAATTATTTTTCTCACAATAGGGTACCAATAGGATTTGTTGACATTTTCTAAAAAACTTTTATCTTTCATAACCTTGAGAAGTTCATTTTTATTTAGTATTTTAAGCAGGTCTCTATTTGTAGGTTTTACAATGTCGGTATATGGCCAAGCCTTGATTACAAACTTTCCCTGTTTATGTTCCAATTAATAAGGAATTAAAATATTTACTTCCTTTTCTTGCAAATAGCCCTTAATGCAAAAATTAAAATTCTCTTGAAGCCATTTCATTGCCATTTAATTATAAAATGTAAAAAATAATCATTGTATTGTTACTTATGTGATATTATTCATAACACCATTATCCGTATTAATCTGTAGTTCTGTTTCTTCCACGAGCTAACAATATGCATCAAGTTTGTCATCTCCATCCCTTTCAATGTATAGGAAAGTATGGACTCCATTGGACTTTATCGTTTCCTTTTGAGTGCTCAGGTCAATCGCGTAGATTGTATATAGATTTCTAAATGCCGCAACATCCAAAATGGGACCCATATTACCATTAACCTTCACACACCTTTTGGTAAGACTTGTAGGCTTCGACATAATCATTATTTTCCCAATTAATTTCCAATCTATCTCGCGGGTAAAATGTTCCATCTAGAGAAGCCCGAAGTTGTTTTACCTTAGCATTATCACACAATGCATTATTCTTATCAGTAGCAGTATCTCCATCTGACTTCTTAAAAATGAGCCACAGGTATCGAGGTTTACCTTGAAGAACACCCAAATTCCATGTGTAAGTGGATTTGTACATTGTAACGTGTTGACATCTTCTTTTAAGGAATAATACATTTAGCAGGGTCTTTGAGTTAAGTCTTCTATTCAACATCTCTTCTGTTTTAAGACTAGGAGTATATTTGCTGATATACCAACACAGATCATTAATAAAAAATTTATTGTTTGCAGCGAGAGCATTAGCACCCCCCAAAAGCAACCTATTTTCATTAACATCCCTTGTTAGTTGAGGTCTAATTTTAAGCCCATGCAGAACTTTATCATAGTCACAAAATCCAAATATACCTTTAAGGGGTACAGCTACGGTAAATCTATTCTCAGCTTTTCCGTCATTGTTATACATTAACTTCCTTTGCTGATAACCGTGGTCATCATCTTTTCCCGTTGTCATATCAGGAATAAAACCTTCAGCAGACCCTTTACCCCATCTATCACTCGGGGAATATAGCGTAAATTTCATCATTTCAGATGTAGCAGAGACATAATTAATCACTTCTACTTCTTGCATTCCAATAGTCAAAGTAATATTATCAAACATTTTCCAGAAGAAATCATTTATGAGTGTAACGTTTGTGGCAGCTGCCGTCTTGGTGAATTTAAATTTACACAACAAGAAATGATCAGCGACGATAAAGACGTTTCCTTATATATCCTAATTTAAAATGTTCAAGGGAATAAAAAGACCATTTGGTTCACACCACCCATGTTCACACCACTCGACTGTCCAATCAGCGGACGGCTCGCTTCGCCTTCGCCCAGCAGACGCCAATACGATGGCGTCATAAGATGGCGTTGTATCGGCAGTTAATCGGATGCTTTTGGGCCCCAACGTCGGCTAATTCAGATTTTTCGAGTATGGCTGTACGTGATAAACAAAGAGCGCGGTTCGTAGATCGTAAATCCATTAGTGCCGTGGGCATCGGGTCACTGGGTGCGGCGTAAAAGGGATAACAAAGTCGAGTCCTTACGCTATTATTATATAGATTTTATATTTTCTTAACTCAAGTGTTCTTACAACAACCATCGTGTTTTTATTCTAAGTAGAATAAAAAACGTTTAACATTTTAGTTTTAATGTTTTCAATTTATTCGCTTTGATTTTTCGTTCTAGTCGTGAATAAATTAGTGTCTGGCAGCCAAAACAATTTTTCAAAACATAATTGATCCTCCATTGAAAAATTTGACGGAATTAAAAATTCCCCCAACAACGTTAACATGATCTCTCCTCTTTCCCGAGTAAATACAAGACCTATTTTTCCAAACGCTAACTCTTGGTAAGTTTTCCTTTTGTCTTGATCACTCGTGTTAAAACTACATTCTAGAAAAAAACAGTTGGGTGTTCATTTATTAATTAGTTTATAGTTATTACATAATTTTTCCAACTATTTGTTGAAGAACTTCAAGTAGCTGATCTACAGTTGTTTGTTGAACAACTTCCCGTAGGTGAATTCAGATGGTTATAATTTCACCATTGAAAGAAACCATATGGTGATCCTGATCGGTTATCTTAAAATTTACTTTAGAAATGGTTTTTCCTGACATGGGTAAATGGGTGAGATTATTTGGCTCCATATTGAATTTATAACCTATTGGAGTTGAATAAGCGCTGAATGAAAATATTGTATTTGTTTTTATTCCATCGTCATAAGCACCATCAACCAAATCACAGTTAATCAACACCGAATTTATACCTGAAGATATGTCAACGACGTTATCACTGACAAATGTATTATTATCCTCAAGCTTTTTGTGGAGAAACCTAACATCTCGTGGAATGAATTTTCATTCGTGAAATCTATTTTATAATTATTTTTAAATCTAATAGTTGATTTTGATGTGTGTTTTTGAGTATCTATTTCGATATTTTTTGGTTCATCACCTTTTTCTTTCATAACACGATAAATATCTGAACATAGTACAGGTATCTCGTAAGCTCCGGGGAGTACTTCTATAGTTTTATACCCAGTTCCCGGATCATAACTAAACTTGTTATTCTTTTCTGTGATATTAAACAAGGTATTATAGGCTTCAATAGACAATAACGCCGCTTCATATTCTTTTGTGGAATCAAGTTGTATCAGGTATGGGAATGAAGCCGTGTGATCACTCATTGTAAAATCAAATCTAAGAGTTGTGTTTCTCATGTTATTGTATGTGAGATAAAAGATCTTTGTATTGACATTTATTAATTATTTTCATATTCATCAACTGATCTAGAATGGCTGATATTTCATTAAAACAGGAACATTTCATTAAACCCACACCACCATTATAGGTGGTGTGGGTCTTGGTTTCTTTTTACATTTTTGCGGAGTATCACATAATAGTTGTATTACATCTTCAATGTTGTGCTCATTTAGTTTGTGTTGTAGCTTAAATAACCCAATTATATCTTATTTTTGAAGACCCACATTAAAACCTTGTGATAGTAGTTGGTACTCTGGTTGAAAACTTGACTTTGTAAAAATTATTAAATTTTCATAATCTAAAAATTTTGGAGTAAGGAGCATCTTTAAAAGTAAACAGGTTTTCCCACATCCACTTGAACCAACTATTAGACATCTTAATAAATTTGGGAGGTTTTTATGGATATTAAATTTTATCTTACTTACCCACAAGGGTAAAAAATCATCCATTTTATATAAGGTTGAAAATATATAACGGTTAATCATTCATCTTGCATCTTCTTATCCCCATTTGCATTATAATTATGTATACATATTGGATGCGATTCAACCAACCGCCTAATTGTGTTAAATATATCTTGAAATATTCTGAAAATGGGTTCGTCCATTTTATATAGCCCATCGTATAAATTTAATTATATCTTTTGTATTACATATACATACACGCTGCTGCTGCTTCCATAATTTTATTTTGAGGTGTAAGATTATTAATATTAATCATTAGTTTGTTTGTTTTTCCACATAGTTCTTGGACAACATCATTTACTTTCAATTGAATAGATGGACACACGCCGCCAATAAAAACATTTGATACCTCAATAGTGCAAAAAACTTTACATTTTGCGTCCATTAATTTCTCTGGTTCAATACTATGATCTTCGAGACATGATTCTTCGTTGATGTTGTCATCATAAAATGAAGTCAGAATTTCAGGGGGTTCGCCCCCTTCCCTGCACTTTTCATATTTGGTTAAAAGTTTTGGATACATTGTTGGGGGGATGCCTTCAATAGGAATTTCTCCATCACGTTTCCGATAAAATATATTAAGGCTATTAATAAGGTCTCTAAACTTGTTCTTTTCATTTTTCATCTTTTCAATAACATCATCTCTCGTCAGATGTGTTTTAACTGCGGTAAGAATTTCTTCAAACAATTCTATTGTTTTTGCTTCCTCCGTCGTCATAGGCATTTGGGAGCTATGCATAACAAGAGGTAACGAATATGGTTCACTCTACGGTCCTTGGTATTATTTACATTCACTTTAATACCCCACGAAAACAATGTTGGTGTTTTAATAAACAGTTTTCGAATACCACTTTGTGCGTGAGTATGATTGTAATTATATTTATTCATAATACGATGATAAATAAATCCATTGTTGTTGTAATACTTTGGTTCTTCAAAGATAATATTTTTAATATCAAAATTCAGATAAGTCAACGCCATAATAGTTCTTTTTAATAATACTATTGTTGCGGTTGTGAGAAATAAAGATAACCCCCCCCCTCTTAGTTAGTTGCACCACAACATGTAGCCTCGCTTAGTTTAGTTATTTCTTATTAAATGTAAGCATAGTCTCCTTTCCTGTGTTAGTATGCATTGGAGCAGGCAAGTAAGTGTAGGCTTCATTGCTCATTGGGCTGGAATACCATGTGCTCTTTGGACTGGAATATCATGTGCTCTTTGGACTGGAATACCATGTGCTCTTTGGGCTGGAATGCCATGTGCTCATTGGGTGGAATACCATGTGCTCTTTGGGCTGGAATACCATGTGCTCGGGCCTGGAACAAGTCTGGGAGGCCCGAGGGAGGAGCTACAGGGGAGTGGCCTGTAAGCGACAGGCAGCCAATGGAAGCTCAAGGGGAGTGGCTAACAACGGCAGCCAGGGGAGGGGCTTGGAACATTCTAATGGGACTCTGGGCGGGGCTATAAAAACCTGCTCCGGGCCCCCCGAATGAGAGTAGAGAGGAGACAAAGAGGTGAGAGGTGAGCAGAGGTGTGATCGAGTCTCGCCTCCGTGGCCAAGCTCCCATTGCTCTGTCATTCTCTGAGCTCTCTGTCCCGGGATTCTGAAGGACTGTGTGTGTGATCGAAAGCACGAACTTTCTCTGTAGTCTGCGTTCTGCCTGTTATAAGCGCTTCCAAGGACGATCTCTCCCGGGGCCCGAGACTCCAACAATCTCCCAGCCTGGGCTCCCTGCACGTGCCACAAACATCCCAAGGGACCCGCCCAACGAGCTGACCAGGGCAAACGGCACCAATGACCGCACTTGAGCGCATTCCCTCCTCCTTCCTTCCTTTCCCCGCATGAGTGAAAGGGCCCTTGTTTGTGGATTAAGTTAAGGACATTAAGTTTCTGCCCTGTGTCTCTTTGCCCTGATCATTTGTACATTGTAATAATAAACCTGTGTTCTTTTGCATCCATTTGGCCGTTCATGTCATTTCCCACTATTGACTTTGCATTGTACGAATATAACCGCTCAATCGGGTTCAATAAGAATTAACGGCACGAGTCACGTGACACACAAACCGCTTGGGCATATCAGACCAGCGTGACTCGTGCGAGGTCCAGTCCCCGTTCTCGTGGTGGCGTGTGTATAGAAGGTACTTAGGGATTCGACCAGATACCCTTCCGCACACTCGCTACGGGGGTGGCGGCTGGAATTGCTTAGCAATCCGCCCTCCATGAGTGTAAAGTGGGTAGCGGCCTCGTGGACTCGAAGGCCCGAGGGGGAAAAGAGTTTAACCCCCCTCTGTATGTTGACGGGCTCGAGAGCCGCAACACTATTTTATTTTTTAAACTAAATATCAATTTCTTTTATTTAATTCCATAATCTTATAAATAAATGACAATATCTATTATTACACAAATATTATGTATCATGACCTCATTCCCCATTATGAATCTTTGTGCCCCACAATTAAATGATAACATTAACCTTGTTATTTACCGTCATTTTCCCTGTTGTTGTGCGTGTGATTGTGTTATTACTCATGATTCTCATCGTTATCCTTGCCATGTTGATTATGGAGATTGTAATGGGGATCATCACGACGATTAAGATGATCGTGATGATTTTGGCTGTAGTGATGTTAAGGATAATGATAATTACATTACTGAGTATTGTAAGTCCGTAACCCTACCCGAAAGCTGTGAAGCCCCGGTACTGGTATGAAACACGTTGGTGTTATAGATTCAACTACTTACGTTAATGTTAATATTGTAGAAAATGATGCCGATATTGATTATTGTCACGAATATTGTTGTTCATAAGTAAAATTATTTCTTACTAAAACCTAAAATTTTGAGTAAATCGAGAAAATCACAAAAATCGTGAAAATCGGGAGAAATGACAAATTGGAAATTTTGAAAATAATTTTTTTTAATTTTTTGAAAATCGTAAAATCATGGAAATCATAAAATCACAAAATCATAAAATCTGAAAATTTGGCAATTTGGGAAAATCGTGTAAATGGGAATTTTTTAAATAAATAAATAAATATTTTAATTAATTAAATAATTTGGCCACTTCCGGTTTGTGGTTTGTCACTTCCTGTTTTGGGGGGCAATGGGGGGATACGGTGATTTTGGGTTTAATTCAGAAACCTTACGAATATTTTTGCGCTTCATCCAAAAATCATACAGAACTAACTACTGTTATGAATGTTAGGGATGCCCACAGAGGGTATCACGAACAGAGGAAATTAACCTTAAACCCTACTACTAATTAACACGGCATCATCCCTCGTATGATGAATATTTAAACACAACCTTTAGTTACATTTTCCCTGCTTATTACATCGAAATGCTCTTACACCTCACACGGTCCATACTATTTCTTTTCAATCCTACCTTTCCTATGGTATTCTCTTACCTACCCCAATTAACGTAACAATATGTTAGATACAGACGACATCTTCCACTGAAAGTAATGTGAGCAACTATGATTGTTATAATCCATCACAGTAACTAACTCTTAATGTGATTAACAAGCCAAATGTTGCAGTGCTGGAAAGGTGAAAACAGACTTTTAGAAACATAAACAAAATGTAAACATTCCCATTAATTATGTGCAAAAATCGAAGATTTTTCAAGTATGTTGGTCTTGTGTGTTTGACTAAATATGACTAAAGACAACCTCAGATCAATCCACAAAGCTAAGAACAAGTGTGTGTCGTCTCTCAGGAGAGCCACAAAACAACATAATTCACATATATTTGTAGCAACATATTTTTTATAACATGTCAAGCGTAACATATTTTTTAGCTAGTCGGTCGTAGGCAGCAACCGCTCAGGGTAGTACTACCGCTCAGACTTAGGAGCATTAAAGTGGTGCCCGGAACAATCTTACACTCTCCGTGCCAGGATTGCTGGTCTTACTTTCTGTTACACTCAAACTATAGCTATACCAGGCTAGCTTTAACCTCTCTTTTCGCAAACAAACATCATACACTTTTCATCATACACTTTTCTTACTCATTTTCACTCCTCACCTTTACATTCTCTCTCTCTTTTATTTCTCTTTATGCAGTTATTTTATTTAAGGCCTGGCCTCGATGAGGACTATATGCCGTGACTGGAGCCTTCAACATAGCAACAAAAAACAAAAAAAACCAGCAACTGGCCAACCTCAAGGCTGAACGCTCAAATCTGTGTCCTTCTTTAAAGACCTGGAAGCACATTTCCAAATCTGTCTGTTTTATGCTACCCCTCCATCCCTTCCCTCACTTAAAATGCCACCACAGCTGACTGCTCGTGGGTAGGCCAAATGCCTCAAATTTGTACTCTCTTCCAAATTTTGTGTACCCAATCCGTCATTTCCTACACCTACACCGACATTTCCTACATCTGTTTCTGGTGTTTGTTCCACCTCCATCCCCTCCCTTCCCTCAAACGGCTACACAGCTGACTCCGCACGTGAAAAAGCTGAATGCCTCAACTTGTGTTTGCCTCTAAATCTTGTGTCACAAACCCATCTCTCTCTGTACACACCGTACCCAGTCGTACCCAGCTGCTCCTGGACTCCGTGTCCTTTCCTCCTGACAAGGTGGAAAAATTTCTGTCAACCCTCAACTCCGGTCTTTCAAGTTGGTCTTGTGTGTTTTTTCTGTCTGTTTGTCTGTATGTTAATTGCCTGCAGTCACAATGTCAAACCAATCTTTACAAAACCTCACCAAATGGTACAGTTGGTCATAAGGAAGAAGCCTATTGATATTGAGGTTAAAACGTCAAAAGGTCAAAATAGGTAAAAGGTTAACAACTTTGTAAAATTTCTAAAATCCTCTATTTTCAACATATTGATTTCAAATTTGAAGAGTATTTACATATCAGGTCACTGAATTCAACCACCTATAATTATTGAGGTCAAAATATGGCAAAAGGTCAACATTGGCAAAAGGTCAACAATTTAGGTGGAATTTCCAAAATCCTAAATTTTCATCCGATTGCCTTGAAATTTGAAGAGGCATATCACATCAATGAATTCAACAACCAATTATTTTTGAGGTAAACTTTGGCCAAAGGTTCCAACATAGGCCAAAGGTGAACAAATTAGGTAAAGTTTCTCAAATCCTCAATTTTCATTCGATTGACATGAAATTGCATAACCAGTCACTTAATTCAACCACCAATTATTTTTGAGGTCTAAAGGTGATGAGTCAACAAAGGCCGAAATTTCTAAAGTCGTCAATTTTCATCTGATTGACTTTAAATTTGAAGAGTATTTGCATACTTGATCATTGAATTCAACCACCTATAATTTTTTTAGTCAACATTTGCCAAAAGGTCAACATAGGCCAAAGGTAAACAAGTTATTTTAGGGACTTTGCAAGCATTGTGCTATGCACGACATATTTCGAGTTTATTTCATTCATGTATTGTCCTGGTGAAAAATATGGAAATTTTACATCTAATGGCAATTCAAAATCAAAGCTTGTAAATGATGATGATGATGATGATGATGGAGAGGGAGTGTTTGCATTGTATTAAACCTTTTTGCATTAACACTGAACATATGAATTACATTTCAGACAAATGTTTATACAAAACGTTGTGCACATGCGTGGAACCATGCGGGCATATACTCAATTTTGGTTGCAACAACATCGTTTATTTTTTGCCGATTTCACACCACGATGTGCAAAAATTACCATTAGTATTTCAGGTCTGATGCAATCAAGACCTGGTTTATGAGCCGATTGTGGAGTAGATTTTAACATCTTAAATTATGGCAACAACAGAGCAAGAAGGAATCTGCACGAGAAATACTGCACCTTTGGCTGCCCATCACCGCTGATCTGACCCAGCGGCCAAGGTATTGATACAGCAGCAGGGTATACAGTGCCTATGGAAAGTCTACACCCTCTTTTCAAAATTTCTCCTTTTGTTGCCTTATAGCCTGGAAATAAATTGCGTTAAATCACTTTTTCCACCTTTATTTGCACATTGTAACCCATAACCCCCAAGTGAAAACAAATTCTACAAATTTCAGAAAATTAATTAAAAATACAAAACTAGATAATCTTAGTTGGATAAATGTCCAACACACTTAAAATAGCAATTGTAAATTAGCTCAGGTGTAACCAATCACCTTCAAAATCACACAGCAAGTTAATTGGCCTCCACATATGTTAAATTGTAGTGATTCTGATTATTTCAGAATAAAATCAGCTGTTCCTGTAGCTGTTCCTCTGGTTTTCAATGCCAGCACAAGTGTGGAAATTGGTTTTGCAACACTAACACAAGTGCAACAAGTGGTTTTGCAACACTAACCCAATTGCAAAAAGTTGTTTTCAACAATAGCACAAGTGGGGTCGTGAATACCTCTGCTGGGTAGTGCATTTCACAGTAAGACTCAACCATGAGCACCAAGGAGACCAACACTGTGATGAAGTTGTGGAAAGATACAGCTCAGGGGATGGGTATAAAAATATTTCAAAGGCCTTGAATATCCCTTGTAGCACAGTCAAGGCAATCATTAAGAAGTGGAAGGAGTATGGTGCCACCAAGACCCTGCCTAGATAATGCCGTCCCTCCAAACTGGATGACCAAGCAAGGAGAGGACTGATCATAGAGGCCAGCAAGAGGCCAATGGCAACTTTGAAAGAGCTACAGACCTTTATGGCAAAGACCGGACACTGTGTGCATATGACAACAATATCCCAAGCACGCCACAAGTCCGGCCTATATGGTAGGGTGGCAAGAAGGAAGCCATTACTCAAAAAATCCCACCTTGAGTCCCGTTTGAGGAATGCAAAAAACCACTCTGGAGATTCTGAAGCTATATGGCAAAATGTTTTGTGGTCTGATGAAACCAAGATGGAACGTTTTGGCCTAAATGCATAACATTACGTTTGGCGCAAACCCAACACAGCACATCACCCAAAGAACACCATCCCTACTGTGAAGAAAGGTGGTGGCTCATGTTATGGGGATGTTTCTCAACAGCAAGGACTGGGATACTTGTCAGGATAGAAGGGAAATGGATGGAGCAAAATACAGAAAAATCCTAGAGGAAAACCCACTGCCCACTCACTGCAAGAAAGCTGAAATTTGGATGGAAGTTCACATTTCAGCATGACAATGACACAAAGCACACAGCCAAAGCTCCATTGGAGTGGCAAAGGAACAAAAAGATAAATGTCCTTGAGTGGTCCAGTCAGAGCCCTGACCTAAATCCAATCTAAAATCTGTGGAATTATGTAAAGATTGCTGTCCATCAATGCTCCCCACGCAGCTAGACTGTTTGTCCAATTGCATGGGGATGCAATTGCGTGGGGATGTTTGTCCAATGCTCCCCACGCATCTTAAACAGTTTGTACAGAAAATGGGCAGATATTGCTCAATCAAGGTGTGTAGATTGGTAGAAACCTATCCCAATAGACTCACAGCTGTTACTGCTGTCAAAAGTGCTTCCATCAAGTATTAACTCGGCGAGGGGAAGGGGGGTACTCTTATCCAGCAAAAATATTATAGTTTTGTATTTTTAATTCATTTTCTGAAAGTTGTAGAGTTTGTTTTTCACTTGGAAGTTGTAGGTTACGATGTGTAAATAAAGGTGGAAAACGTCTGAATTAATGCAAATTTATTCCAGACTATAAGGCAACAAAAGGTAAAAATTTTGATAGGAGGTGTAGATTTTCTTTAGGCATTATATATGAAGATTCAGTGAATCCAACGGGGTCAACATTTCGGCCTTTGGACAAGTCGACGTCGGCTTAGCCTTCAAAAACTTGGCACTATTACAGGATTAATACGATCAACACCTGGTCTATGGGCTGATTGAAGATTATTCTGATTATTCTCACGAGACATTATTCATACGATGTATGTGCCCACTACCAGCGTAAGTGATGGCTAAAATGGTTACTTCTGACTTTAGTGAGGACAACATGCTCCTTCTCCGTTTGTCTTCCATGCACTCCCTGTCCTTGCTATTAGTCATCCTTCGGAGAAGTGGCGACATGGAAACCAATCCTGGACAAAGATCTCCAAACCTTCCATGTAATGCATGTAATAGGGCCTGCACTAATTATAAAGGAGCTGAGGCAAGCATACTCTGTGATACATGAGACACATGGTACCAAGCAGATTGTGTCTTGTTTAGCATAACATCTTCTTGTCTAACCTGGGGAGAAGTGATGACCCCAGGGGATGCCATAACTGTGGCTCACCAAATCCACCACCTAGTCGATTTGACACGTTCATCATGGGCAGCATTAGTGATACCTTCAATTCTACTCATTTGACTACTACAAACACTTCAAGCAGAAGTTCCACAAGTATGGACCCCCAGGTTAGCCACTAGCCTCAATCATCGCCATCTAAACTATGTCAAATATGATTTATTCTAAATAGGAGGAGTTCTGGAACTTTATTGAAGCAACCAAACCCAACATTATAATGGGATGTGAGACGTAGTGGATGAAGCCGGGTATAAGACAAGGCAAAATTGTTCCCCCAGCCTATAATCTCTATAGAAAGGACAGGGAAGAAGGCTATGGCTGTATCTTACTGGGTATTACTACCAGTCTTAACAGTCAACAGATACCAACCAATGATGAATCTGAGTTCATATCAGTCAAATGATGAATGGTAACTACAATATTATAATTGGCTCTGTTTATTGCCCACCTAGTAGTGACAAAAGCTCCATGGATAACTGTAATCAAACCATTACGGATCTGTGTCACTCAAACCCACGTACAGCTATATGGAATGGCTGAGACATGCATTTACCTGACATCAACTGGGAGATGAAACAGATCATCTCTCACCAATATAGACAGACCATTGGTGACTCCTTCCTGAAAACTTTGGCCACCTTGCGACTTGAGCAGATTGTGAACTTTCCCACTAGGAGAGACAACATCTCGGACATTGTCACAACTAATCACCCTTCACTGGTCAAACAATGTGTCAGCATGCCTGGCCTTGATGTGACCATGATGTTGTGTTCTTGGAGATGAGTGCCCGAGCGTACAGGTAGAAACCACCTCACTGTAAAGCCCTTCTTTGGAAACAAGACAACTTAGTGAACATTCAGTGTGATGCCAAATGATGGGCAGATCAATTTTTTAACCATCACGCTACCTCAACACCAGTGGAAGTTCTGGCTACTGAAACGCCGGCTGCACTGGAAGAAATCGTCAAAGATAACGTACCTTCCAAAAGCAGCTCATCCATATTCAGGCAATGTTGGTTTGACACATTAACTAACTGCATGTGCCATAATAAAGCCCGTACCTACAAGAAGGCTCGGCGCCGCAACAGAGATAGAGACTGGTGTCGTTACCACAACATCAAGAAGGAAACGCACAAGACCTGTTATCAGAAGTATAATAAGTACCTGTCTGACATCAACGGTAGTGACCCAGATGGCAACAGGAAGTTGGTAAAATCTAAACACTGTGATCAAATGGCAGTAGCGTCTTTGAAGGAGGGAAATATTCTTCACTGTGATCTCAAACATAAAGCGAACATCTTGACCAGGCAGTTCTCTTCAGTTTTTACTGATGACAGTGATTCATCACCACCTGATCTAGGCCTCAGCCTGTATGCAACCATCGATGGCATTGCTGTTTGCCACGAAGGAGTAGGTAACATCAACAAGCTTGAGATGGTTCAGCATAGAGGTGCTCAGTATGCTACTGGTAATAATGATCATACGAGCAGTGTCACAGGCTCACAGCCATGCTTGAATAACTTAAATGGCCCACCTTGGAGAGTAAACCACTCCAAAGCCGTCTTGCCTTGATGTACCGCATTCGCGATGACCTTGTGAACATCAGGTGGAGTGCAAAGCTCACTGAAGCATCCTCACGCACCAGAGGACATGGATCCACCTAGCTGCAGTATTCAGGTATGTGCCACATCCTTCTTCCCCCACACCTGTAAGGATTGGAACCTCCTGGAGAAGGACCCTGCCACTTCATCCTCCCTTGACGCCTTCAAAACCTCTTTGCAGGGGCTAGCCCAACAAGATCACATTTGGCCTTTATTCTTAATCGCACATGTACAGTATATATTGCACGGTTTGGTTGCATCGGCGCTGTTCCACGTGTCATGGTCCATGTCATCACTTTACGTTGAATTCCCGTTTCCATCAATATATACTCCAAAAAATTGCTCATTTGAAGAGAAGCATTAACAAACCCGTCGCAGACAGGTACCCTCCTAGTTTTCTTATTACTCACTGCATGGATCTTTCTAATTTCTTTACATCCTATTTTGACAAATCACCAAATACACATAACAAACTGAAAGTAAGAATACTGTTGTGTGATTGCCCTCGGTGAAGACCGGGAAATCACAGATAGCAATCGAGCATTAATTTGAGGCGACGATCAAATACGGATTCACGATACACGCGCGGGTGGAAAAGAGAAGAAGAAGAAGAAGCGGGAGCTTTTACCTGACACGATCCCAGCAATCTTCAAACCTGCAGGAAATAAATAACTCAAGCCAAAATGGGTTTAGAATGTACAGGGGAAAATAACGTTGGTGTCTATTTACAATGGAATGCAGGGACAAGATAAACGTGACAATGTAACTAATATCTAATTTTGGATCCCACACACCAGACTTCTAAAACAAACACAAGAGAGAATTAATGAAAATAACCATTGTGTTCTATCGTGGGGACTTATCTCGTCTGGCTGAGGTCTGTCACGGATCGTCAGGCTCGAGCACATTGTCCAATGCAGCCCCGGTGTTGGCGGGAAGAAGGCCTCGACACGCCCTTGTTCGCACGCTGCTAGCCCAGCATACACTGCTGCGGCAGGCCTCGTGTCCCCGCTTGATCGCTCGCTATGTCCCGTGCGTGAACGCAGGGAAGGAGGATCGTCAGCGCTCCAACGTCTCTCCACCATCCGTCGTTGCCCAACAAGCAAGGGTCCAAGGTCAGAGAGCAATCCAAAAACCGAGAGAGCAGAAGGAGAGAGAAAATATCGGTCCACGACCAACTGCTATGGCATCCAAAACGAGAAGCAGAAGGGCCCAAAAAGTCTGTCTCCTCATCCTTTCAACGTCAGCCTGTGATGTCACCGGCGCTTCTCCTCCAATCAGTGTGTTGCTTCTTGCTCGCCCCTCATGTCCCACAATCCGAGGGAAGCTTCTTGACCCTCCCTGGCCAATCACAAGTCCTTCCTTACTCTGCCAATCGGCAGCCTTCTTCTGACCCATCACGAGTCCTTCTGGGCATGTCCATTGCCTGGCTTGCTCGATGTTTCATTGCTATGCCAACGTAATGCGCGGACGCTTCTTGACTGTTCTTCCTGTAAATTTTATTGTGAGAGGGGAATTTTATTTAGTGTGTGCGCTAATGGGGATGGATTCCTAACTAGTGTCTAGGTGCGTTGCCATACGAGACAATGGAATGATCACAGGTTTGACACACAGGGGAATTAGCATAATCCTTCTATCTAACACATCGATCATCCTTGTATGATCACAAATATACACTTAATCTGACATACGGGCTAGACAGGTCCTCTACTTATTTACACTGAGATGGATCTTCTTCTTCATGACAACCAGCGCACCTACCTATGCAGATCTACCTAAATCTATATTTGTCACTATCCAAAAATTCATAACAATACTTTGGATCAAAGATTGTAGAAGGGAACCAAAGTTATTTTATCGATATGAAACACTTTCAATTTCCATTAAAAGTACAATCTGTAGTTTGCTTTGCAGGCCAACATTTGGTAATTCTTGGTCCATTTCAAATTGTCATTGATCAGTCTACCCAAATACTTTTGCTTGGAAACCTGTTCTTTTAACATTGTCATGAATAATCAATGGGTTATGGGCATCGATTAATTGGTGAAAATTAAAAATGACACTCGGTCTATAAACGTCTCAACATATTCATGCTTGTTGTTATCACTGTTTTTGGATATGAACTTTCATGATAATCATGTTATAATGATATTCTGCAATATACACTTTCCATTTTATACACAGAGGTTATAAAAAATACAACAAATGTCATTTTAAGAGTATGAAAAATAAGTGAAGAATGGTAGATCAGCCAAAACTTATAAAAACAAAAATTGTGAAATCACAAAAAATTGTGATTGTGAAAAGATAGGTTAAGGACATTATTCTCTGGGACCATATAATTCCTTCAGACACAAGTGGCTCCACAACTACGAGGAGATGTTGACGTCATCATATGATGACCAGGCATTACAGCTGACATCACTCATTGTTGCTCATTTGATGTGCCAAAAAACTGGGCTTTTATGAAATGCAACTACTGGAAAATTATTCTCCAAAGAGCTTTTGCTTTTGTGTCATTAAGATGCTTTGCGTAATTTGATGAATTATTAACAATTAGTTCAACAAGATTCAGGAGGCAATCTTGGTAATTCGAAAGTTTATTGGACTAACTTTTCATTACAACATATAAAGTAAAACAGTGTTCTCCAAGAATGTCACTCGTTAGAAGGCATACCTCCACGAGGTGGAAGAGTTGATGTTTTGTATCGCACTGATGGGCCAGATCTGGATTCTGACCTGAACCAAAATCTAATCAACTTGCTCTTATTGCCTAACCTCCTCATCCACCTAGTTTTGTTTTAATCCGTCCACAACATTTTTTAAATATTATGCTATATATCGTTTTTGGCCTGTCACTCAATGGTGAAGAATTACCAAATAAATCTGTGATCCAGATCCGGATTTGGATCTTTACCAAAATTGAATCAATTCTTCCTTGTCACACACTTAAGCTGTCCACCACGCTTCGTCCAAATCCATCCACACCTTTTTGAGATAGCATTCTACATATCGTATTGGTCCTATCAATGGTAAATCATCATTTAAAAATTTCTAGTATCCAGATCAGGATCACTTACCAAAATGTAATCATTTCTTCCTTGTCACAAACCTGAATCCGGATATCTTGTTCACAAACAGATAAACAGAAAAACACAGGGGTGAAAATATAACCACTGCCCCCCTTCGTTGGCGGAGGTAATGCAGTCAAATTAATGAATTGTAAGTGTCTGTACTAAGGTCGTAAAAAACATGGAAATTTTAGTGTTTAATGTCAGTGGTTTATTCCAGGTACCTATATCGGTATGCAGCGTGCAGTGTCAACCTGGTTTTCGTAAAGTTCTGCGTAAAGGAGCACCGGTCTGTTGCTTCGACTGTTTCGCCTGCACTGCTGGGGAATTCTCAAACACAACAGGTTTGTGAGTAGAAGTGTATCCAAATATATATATGTGCCAATCCGAAGTTTACACATATTTAACATGAATTCTCAAAATTACATTCTACTTATCTTTTCCTCTTCTATTGTCAAAGGTTCTCCATATTGTTATGAATGTTCAAAAGACCTGTGGCCGAATGAGAAGCAAAATGCTTGTGTGCCTAAAGCCAATGAGGTTCTTACTATGACTGATCCTCTGGCAATTGCTTTCATTATTTTGATTTGCATTGGTTTGGTTATGACTATTACAGTCACAGTAATAATACTGCGGTATCGTAATCTACCGGATATGAAGAAAAAAATACATGCATCAGATATATGTATGTTGGAAACACTTTTAGGATGCTTCACATTGAGTACATTGTACATTCTAAAACCAACAGCATTGATTTGTCAATTCCGGGAAACATCAACTATTTTTTGTTTTACACTCACGTTTGTGTGTGTGCTCTCCACAATGTTTGAAACATACTCTAAATCTAAAGGTGAGAAATTAATGTACATATGTATGTCTGTCTGTCTGTCTGTCTGCCTGTCTGTCTGTCTGTCTCTCTCTCTCTCTCTCTCTATACACACACACATATATATAGTGCCTTCAGAAAGTATTTGCACCCATTGACTTCTTTCACATCTTGTTGTATCACACACAGCCTGAATTTAAAAACGAATAAATTGAGATAGTTTGTTACTAATCTGCACAAGTGGAATTTATTTTTGGAATTATGTACAAAATAATTATTTTATAACTCCAATGAGTAACTCCTGATTGCGTCTGATGGGGTAAAAGGCGTAACTACAGCACGTACAATGCTGATTGATACCTCATTTAAGAGCTCTTGGGTCCAGGCAGTGCATGCAGAGGTTTAAACTTATTGTTTTTAATGCAATCTGGAGTTACATTTTTTTTTTTGTGCAAATAGTATACACAGTCGTGGCCAAAAATATTGGCCCCCTTGCACTTTTTTCAAATAATGCACAATTTCTTCCAGAAAATTGTTGAAATTAAAATATATTTTGGTGTCCAGATATATATTTCTTTCGTTTGTAGTGGAACAAAACAAAAAAAAAAAGCCGAAAAGATTACTAAAGCTCGGCTTATTCCACACAGAAATCCTAAAATGGCCGGACAATATTGTTGGCACCTTTTAGAAGTTGTTAGAAATAATTACATTTCAAGCAGGTGATTCTCCTTTACTTTGGAATTGAACTCAACGTGGTGAGTTGCAGGTGTTTGCAAAATACAAATCACTCATTCAACCAGTTTGAATAGAAAAAAGAAGTCATTCTGCTGTTTTGTGTCACTGTGTATTCTGCAATGAGCATGGAGAAAATAAAGAAAACCAGAGAAGTGTCTGAGGAGGTGAGACACAAGATTGTAGCCCAGCATGGACAATATCAAGGCTACAAGTCCATCTCCAGAGCCTTTGATGTTCCTGTGTCCACTGTACGCAATGTTATCCGGAAGTTTAAGGCCCATGGCACTGCAGCCAACCTCCATGGATGAGGCCGCAAGAGAGAAATTGATCGAAGATTACAGCAAAGCATTGTTCGAATGGTGGAGAAAGCCCCTCGATGAACTGCCAAACAAATTTAAGCAGACCTTCAGACACAAGGTACGACAGTTTTAACTCGCAGCATCCGTCGCCAACTTAATGAAAGGGGGTTCTATGGTAGGAGACCCAGAAGGACCCCACTGCTGAGAGAGAGAGAAAGCCTGACTGGACTTTTCCAAAACACACCTGAACAAGCCAAAATCCTTCTGGGAGAATGTCCTGTGGACAGATGAGACCATAGTGGAGATTTTTTTAGAGCACATCATCTCTATGTTTACAGAAAACAAAATGAAGCCTTCAAAGAATGGAACACCTTCCCTTCAGTCAAACATGGAGGAGGTTCAGTGATGTTTTGGGGTTGCTGTGCTGCCTCTGACACAGGGTCCCTTGAATGTGTGCATGGCATCATGAAATCAGGAGATTACCAAGACATTTTGGAGTGCAATGTTCAACCCAGTGTCAGAAAGGAGATCTCCGTCAAAAGTCATGGGTCTTGCAGCAAGCCAATGACCCCAAACACACTTAAAAAGTCACCCAGGAATGGTTCAAGACAAAATGCTGGACTGTTCTGAAGTGCCCAGCAATGAGTCCAGATCTAAATCCCATTGATTTCCTGTGGGGAGATCTGAAAACATCAGTTGGGAGAAGGCACCCTTCAAATCTGGGAGAACTGGAGCAGTTTGCACAAGAAGAGTGGGCTAAACTCCCAGGAGAGAGGTGTAGGAAGCTCCTTCATGGCTATAGGAAGTGCTTGACTGCATTTATTTTGTCCAAAGTCTGTGCTACCAAATATTAAGTCGAGGGTGTCAATACTTTGTCAATGCAATTTCTTTTTATTTGCTGATTTAAAAGGATATATTAAGTTCTGAATCAAAAACAAAGGTTCTGTAATATTAACAGTGAAATAAAGAATTGTGGAGACCAAATACTTTTGTCAATTTCAACTTCTTTTTGGAGAAAATTTTGAGTTATTTGAAAGAAGTGCAAGGGTGCCAATATTTTTGCCTACGACTGTATGCTCAATCGTTAGTTTGCACATATGCAGAAGGTAAAAAAAAATAAAAAAATAAAAAAATGAATCAATCTCTCTGTATGTATCCATATATCGAAATATAAAACCGAAAACCATGGTTGGTGAAGCCATCTGTCCGTTTAGCCATGTGATTATATGTCTATTAAACATAAATATTCTTGATGTTTTACTAATCCCTAAATAACCTGATCTTGATCGGGTGACCCAACTTATGTACAGAGTGTCCATAAAGTCCTTGTGTAACTATGAACGTTTATTACTTTTGATACACACATGATAGAAAGAAACTGTAAATGCATGCGAAGCGAAAAGCTGGGTTAAGCAATTGGCCCATCTGTCTGTCTTATTAATTTGTGATTATAAGTTTATGATTGAGGAACAACTTATTTAAATGGAATGTTATATTTTGAACACGAATCGGAACATGAATTGGAAGACAAGTTTGCCATTTTACTGTACTTTAGCTCTGAATTTGTCCCAATCACACATGCACAGAGAAGAGTAAGATAATATTTTAACTCTATCTGCCTGCCTAGCAGTCAAACAAAATTGAAAATTATTCCAAACAGGAAACGTACAGTTTTTAAGGACATTACAAAGGACACAAACGCCAGGCACGAATAACTAATGTAACATGTTAGTCATTAGATATGGCGATGTAATAGACAATGGGAAAAATGTGGAATTTATATCTACTAGGGCATGCCCGTACTATATCTATATCTAAAATTATATCCCCCCCCTCTATTTACATGAAATGGTTTGGTCCAAAGCGAACGGCTTGCGAGTACGGTGACAATCCCCCCCCTCTATTTACATGAAATGGTTTGGTCCAAAGCGAACGGCTTGCGGAGTTTGGTAAAGAAATCGCCATAGCGTGGCCAAACGCGCAGGAAAGCGAAAGAATCGCAAATTTAAGGAAATGCCCGTACTTCCGTAAGGAAGAGAAAAAAAATGAAAAGGAAAAACATTCCAAACCGCGAGGGAAAACAACACGGCACGTCGACACAACAACGTGTCCTGTGATTGGCCGTACGTGGCTGCCAGTAGCTGCCCCCAAAAAAAAGCTTTCACCGTCCGGCGACTGAATTTAAGGGGAAAAATAAAACGCTCTTCGCTTAAAACAACGCCCTTCGCTCTGACTGAATTGGGACAATGTTTTTATGTTTTTAATTGAATTACTATCCGTAATGGCGCACGCTCTCACGGGAGCTCCGGAAGGTCGTATATCGCAGTTACGATGAATCGCAAATTAGTTTTTATTAGTTTTATATTAGTTTTAAAACATAGTTTAACGCCAACATAGCGCCAACATAGTTTGCCAACGTGAAATAAATGAATACGCTCTCAAATGTGCCATCCGAGGCAGAGTGTGTTCGCCACGTTCGGCACACGCGATAGCTCGCTGCTCTCTGATTGGTTGAATCGTTTTTTGGACATAGCTCGGTAAGTAATTGTCCGATTAATATGAAACCTTGAAAAGGCACATCCTCGGGTCCCCAGCAATATACCTGGCAAGTTTCAAGTATATCGGACCCGTGGTTGTCGAGAAACAGCGGTCACAGACAAACAAACAAACACACAGAGATTACTGGAATTATAGATAGATATTGTTGCGGATCCGGGAGACGGCACTCCCGTTAGCAAGGGGGGGTTAATCCCCTTGTCCTGTTAAGCTGGCCGTCCGCCGGTCCTGGAAGTATGACGTCACTTCCGGTCAGTGGTGAGTAGGGTTGTAAGCCCAATCCATCTTACTACCTAATTACCACCACCGGCCATAAGCGAGGAGATACTCCGACCCGGGCTGCAGCGTGACTGGATGCGCCGAGCGAAGCGAGCTGCGACTCGCGCCGTTAGCAAGAGACTAAACCCGATTATAGTGGTTGGCCGAATCGTGCTACAGGTACTCAATTGGAAGAAAAGACGGAGGCGATCTAATGAGAGGAAACCAGAGTAAGGGAAGAACAAAGATTGGGTTTATTAATTATATACAAAAACCCAAAAGAAGGAGAAATGAAAGCAATATACAGAGCAAAAGGACACAGGGCAAGCTTAACGACACAGTCTTACTTACAACCCCGGACAAACAAACAGACTTACACGGATAGGGAATGGCAGGAAGGAATGGCTGGAAGGGGGAGAAGGTCCAAGCAGATGGCAGGGCAGGAAGGTCCGGGCAGATGCACAGCGTCGAGGTCCGCTCCAGTCCACACTCCAGGCTTGAGGCGAAACCCGGCGGCAGCTGCATGTATGGTTTCACACGGTCGGACAATGCGTATATACTGCGGTATTGTCGTCGTCAACGGACCCAATCTCCTGCCTTACGATTCATCATGTTCTCATCTGGTACCTTGTACTTCGGACCTTCGCACTCATCTCTCGAAGCAGTCCCTCTCAGCCGCTTTTATGGGGCGTTTTCAGATCAAGCCGCTGGCTCCCAGGACACGCCCAATGGTGAGCTTGCCTCGGCCCTGGTTGGCTTTTAGAGCTCACCGGTCTGCCCCTTGACCAGACGTTGACAGGCCATGCCTTGTTCTTGGCACCCAACTTACTCCTCCCCCTTTTTCCTCCAGATTACCATGTGCGTAATGGCGGCTTGGTGCCAGCAAACAAACCAAGACAAACGGCAGCGAATGCTGCCATACCGCTACTGCATTTTGAAGAGCGGGAGACGATTGGGGAAATTGAAGGCGCCTATCTTATTTGATTAATGCAACGTAGATTCATCTATTGGGAACAGATCCTTAACTAAAACACATAATAATGAGATAACTACAGAGATGTCCTATGGTGATCTACGTGTTGTGCATGGACTAACTAGGGTACGATCTTTAACCTTTACCAAAAATGGGAATATTTATAGGGGATTATTTATAAGGGAACATTTACCAAAATTTACAAAGTGAAGGTTCTAAAAACCGTAACACAGCACCCGTCTATCCTCCAGGGCCGTCCCGCCCCGAAAGAACTTTAACTTAATGTGACACTCAGGTGTAGTAACCCTCTACTATGAACCTTACCCTTGAGTGTGACAGTTTTAAAACAACTAAGTATGTCCCGCCTGCTACGTTGCATCCTACCTAACAGATTCATGCCCACAGGATAACCGAATCACGGAATTAATTTTCAAACTAAACACATACGGTGGGGAGCATGTTATTTACAAAGACTATTTGGTATTTACAATGCGAACCCAGGACCTGTCATTTTGGGAGACAAAAAGATGTTTCGAAAGAGGAAGGAGCATGCACTGCACTGTACCGATACACCATACCCACATGCCCAGGGATGCACAATTGATATTGCAGTGCACCCCCGAGCACAAGAGCATTACAATTCACCAAAGCACCAATAACACACAAAGCACCACCCAGTGCTCATTTTCATATCATCACAATAAAAACAAACTGATGACCTTTCTTGTTTCTCCCACTCTGCTGGCCCGATGTTTCTCGATGTTATTCTTGATGTTGTCGTTCTTGTGGCTTGCTGCCTATTTGTAATAATAAAAAGGCACACAACGCATCCATTTTTTTAATTTATGGCCAACAGGGCCTAACTAAGGGTGGTCCACCTGTATGGCATAGGGGCCACCTCACCATGGTCCGCAAACAAGCTTTTCTCCGGCCACCATGGCCGGTCCCAGCAGAGGGGCCAGGCCCCAACACGTGGGGTCCATAAGTGTGGTGCTTAGCCACAGAACCATGGTCCATATGGTGGTGCTAGGCCGCAAGTCATGCGGTCCAAAAGGTGGTGTACCGGTCCAGGCAGGCTGGCAGCGGCGGCTCAGGCACACAACTGCGGCTACCTGCGCACTCCCCCCGGACCCAAAAGAAACAAGCCGTGAGTGGGGAAGGAAAGACAAAGCAAGCATCGGGGCAGGATCGCAAGGGTACACATCAAAACAAGGTAATGCAAGATGAGGTGCGGATGGGAGCGAGCGGAGAAAGTTTGTCCCTACTGTATGTCACCCCCCCCCCCCCCCACCCCTGTCACCTACCCTACCCTTGCCCTTACCCCGTATTTACAAAATTCTACACATTTACAAATTCGTCACCACTGTCTCGTCTTCCCCATATCTCCCCTAATCCAAATTGGTTACCAATCCCTCTAATCCAAATTTGCCCCCAATTCCAATTCCTCATTAATCCCTCCTAAGGAGGGAAGAGATGGAATTACAGCACAATGTCACACTTACGTCATGATGCGTCTCACCATTCCAAACATTTGCACAAACCGGTGGTGTGGAGTCTTGTCACCTTGGTGAGTGGATGCAGATGGTGCGAAGAGATTCCAATCCTAACTATACTCTAAATGACTTTAACACACTTACTCTACCCGGGGTCTTTCCCTGCCAAACCATTGGCCATCTTACACTTTGTGGTTCTAAGAACCGAACTCCCATTGACCAGTCTGTGGTGCTCATCAATTTGGGGCCTCACTCCCCCGATTCTACTCCCTGTGCCCTCGCACAATTTCCGGGCTGGGTCGTGTGGCGCTCCCAGCAGGTCCGCTCACCTGCACACCTCCACCACTGAAGTTGTCTCCGAGCTTACCTGTTCCTTAACCTAACCTATCTGGGGAAGGCCCTCTGGCGCTCTCACCCCCTACTGCCCTCTCTGGCGTCGGGCTACTCGGGTCCGTCCTCCGGATCCTCGGGCCCCATTGAACACTACTGGCTCCCAGAGCCTACCTATGGCCTCACCTGGCCGACAGACTAACAGTGGCGGAGTGCCCATCTAATCACACACACTAATAGGCTACACGCCCAGCCAATCTCGTTCCACTAATGCACCCATCCAACATTTCTGTGCAACAACTCGCACCACAGATGCCAATATCCAACCACAATTTACCTACTCCCTCTACCTACTTTTAAACTACCCTCCCCGAGTACTCGTGAAGGGGGTCCTTCCTTCCCCATCCACTCCTTTCGCACCAACCACTCCACTCCACGTATTCCACGCTACTCACTCCACACCATCAATTCCATACTCCATCCATTCCATACTCCATTTATTCCATTCCATCTATTCCATACTCCATTTATTCCATGCTCCATTCAATCCAGACCATCTATTCCATACAACCATTCTTCATTCACCTGTACTTTCACTTGCACACCTTGTGCCCACACACCTGGTGGCACTTGCACACCTGGTGGCACCTGCACACCTGGTGGCGCTTGCACCCTCCTTCCCTCCAGGACCATTCACTCAATACAATACACTCAACTCAATGCACAATCACACCTTTCACAATACTCTGCTCAATCACTTTCACTTCTCCAAACTATTGCCTCTCAATTCCTTATTTCATCACTCTCACCACAAACACATAGCATCATCTAAGCTGACTACTCGCTTCTAAGATTCGTGCTTCCCAGTCGCCCCTTATACTATTGCACTCCCTCGTCAATATAATCCACTAATCTGCTACGTCCCCTCGACAGGTACAATGTCACTGCTTAAATCTCATGTCCCCTATGGTCACCCTAGATCCCTAACATTATCCAAGCCCTCCCTGGCTAGGTTTTCACCGCCATACCCCATAAAACTATAGCTCCTTTGCCCCCAAAATGAGGTGATACGATGTGAGGGATGGCAAATTTACCACCCCTCTACACCATATACCCTTTGCCATCAATTTCCTATTGCACTATCACCATCACCCTCACAGTCCATTAAACTTGAGCCTCTCGGAACGTCAATACATCATTAAAGCTCGGCTTCGCAAAGCCGAGCAATGCATACGGGTGGTTTGGTCTACTGCAGGTTGGGTCCGTCCGGCGTTTGGTTCAGGGGAGGAGGTTTGCTCGGGCCAAGGCTCCAAGCACCATCCCGGCGCGGGGCCTTGCGCTCCCAAGCGCGATGGCCCAGCCTTGCCCGGATGGAACGCCGCCACCACAAGGGGGCGCCACTCCGACCCCTCTTCCTTCCTCTCGAACCGGGCCGCCCGCTTTGCCTGGCAAAGCGAGGACTCGACCGTGCAGGGCGGGGCCCAGCCCGAATCGTGCACGACGCTCCGAACAGGAGCGACGTGACACCGATCCCCGCCGGCTCCCGCAGCACACACCACCCGGCACGGACTGAGGGCTCGCGTCGGCTATATGTCGGGCTAGACGCTAACCCGGTTAACGTCGATGCCTTACCCGCATGCTCATATCCACACGCATTCCGCTCTTTGCTCATACATCCCATACACTCCGTCAATTCCACCACCGCACTCTCTGTTACAGACCACTCACGGTTCGCACACTCCATAACACACCTTGGCACACACTCGTCGTTCGCACACTTCTCGCTTGCACTCTCCCCCGTTACATACTCCGTAACCACCACGGGCGTGCACTCTTCCGTTACATCCCCTGTAACACTCCCCATCACGCGCTCCACCACCAAACTCAGGTGTGCCTCCTCGCACACGCTCAACCATTCCAAGTGTGCATCCTCGCACCCGCTCCTCATCCATCTCACTCTCCGTATCATTCGTCGTTCCACTTCCACACTCCGATGTGCATTCATCACTCATACACTCCGATGTGCGTTCGCTCTCGCACTCGGTAACACACTCGCGCCTCGACGCCATTCGCACACGCGCGCCGTTCACCTTCACACACCTTTTCCTCACACGTGCGCCATTTTCTCTCACACCACTCACAAGGGACCCTCCACAAATGCCCGGGTGCCGTCTCGATCCCAAGCGTGCGAAAATTGTTTTCGCGGCAAACACTTTGCCGAAAAATCTCCCCGCACAATATACAGCCCGACTCACCTGGGCGCTTCTTCTTCCTCGCTCCAACACCACCTGCAAATCTTTATTCGGGTTAGGAAGTACAGCATCACGATGTGAGCACAGACTTTGTGCATATTCCATTTCTGCCTTCCGCTGTTGCTGTTCTAAGTCTCTCCAATTTCCACCATTTGTTTGATTAGATATATTTTTTCTTTAATTTCAATGTCTTTTCCCTCGATGACCGCTGCCTCTAAGAAAATTTCCTTTTCTACTTCGGCGGTCGCCGGCTTTCCCATTCCCCAGGTCGCGATCTCTATACCCGTCCAGTTACCTGCGCCTTGCTCCAACTCGCTTCTCCCGTGCTCCTCGAGTCGCGCTACCTCGTCGTGCACAAATGCGACCCCCTTGCTCAACCTGCGATCTCTGTCCCTCTCTATTTTTTCAGTACTATGCCTTGCTTCATACCGGGCTTTGTCCCTCGCTAGCCCCTCATTAATTTCTCGGGCTTGGCCATTTATGCCCTCCAATTTGCTTCCGAGTCCCTCCAATTTGCTTCCTAGTCCCCCAAATTGGTCTCCCATAATCATTCCTCAATTCATTTCTCAATTGCTCCCTCCCCAATTTTATGGCTACCTGTACTTGCGCCAAAAAGGTCTGCAGGTCCACAACCCCTACTTGCGCAGCGGGCGTGGCCCTCGTCGCCACGTGTGAGGCACCGCCATTTTGTGTGCCTGCAACCCCCTCTACCACACCTTCTTCAACCTCCTCCTCTATCTCCCCCATCTCCTCCCTGGGGTCCTGGGTTGACTCTAACCCCTCTTCTATCTCCCCCACCGGCATCCGATCGCCTTGACCATCCATGGCACGATATAATTTGGTTTTTAATACTAGATTTCGGCCGCTCCTAATTTTGACCAAATTTTTCAGATGGATTAAAAAATTTGGTTCGGGTCCAATCCCACTCCTGACACCAATTGTTACGGCCAATAGCACAATTGGTGTCCAAAATTTGGTCTAAATAAATTTAGTCCCAGGTTCTAAATCCCACTCCTGACACCAATTGTTGCGGATCTCAGAGTACGGCACTCCCGTTAGCAAGGGGGGGTTAATCCCTGTGTCTTGTTAAGCTGGCCATCTCCGGTCCTGGAACTATCCCGCTCCTTGCGGGGTGAGATTGGCCAGGGTGGTTGGTCAACGGTTTCCCAAATACCTTCACCAATCTCTCCGCAAAGCAGGAGCTGAGTCCCTGCTCGAACCACGGATATGATGGTAATTGCCGAGCGGTTTAGCAATCCATGATCCGAGCCGTTAACAAAAGGACTAAACCTGATTAAAAGTGGTTGGCCAAATCGTGCCACAGGTACTCAATTGGGGACAGGACGCAAGCGATCGGATGAGAGGAACCAAAGAATAAGAAGGGTAAAGGAAGAACAAATATGATTTATTAACGACACTAAAAGAGGAAACAAAAGGCAAGAATATACAACAGAAGAAATAAAAGGACATAGGGCAAGCTTATCTAAACAGTCTTAACTTATCTCGACCCCAGGACAAACAGACAAACTCACACGGAATGGTAGCTGGTAGGGGAGGAAGGTCCAGGCAGATGGTTCCAGGCGATGGGATCCGTCCAGGCTCCGGGTCCGTGGGCGAAGAACGGCAGGCAGCTTCGCGTATCGTTGGCACGCGACCGGACCTTACATATGCGAGGGGCTGGAATGCTGCGGACGTATAACGTGTCGAACGCTCTCAAAACCAAATGGCAGTTCGTAGCAAACTATCGTTCCAAGTGATCCTCCGTGCAGTGTTCTTATCATCTGCCGTCTCTGCGCTGTTCTCTCAAGTTTGACTCCTTTTCTCTCCCTGGCGCATCTCTCTCGGTGTCTGCCAATCATCTGCCGAAGTAGTCCGCGGCGGCGCTTTTATTACAAGCCTCACGTATCAAGCCGCGTCCGCTTCGCTCCGCCTACTCGTGAACACGCCTCGGCCCGGATTGGTCGCGAGGGTTCATTGGTACCTCCCCTCGTGATGCGTTGATGGGGCCACGCCTATGTTCCTGGCCGCTCCTCCCTTCTTCTCCCACTCTGCCACGTGGCTTATGGCGGCGGGCAAGAACACCCAAAAGGCAGCGACGACGGCAACAAGATTATATGGCAGCATTGAGAAGGACAAGCCCCGTTGAAGGTGCTATTGGCACGTGGAGAGAGAGAGAGAGAGATTGGGGATAATTGAAGGGGCATAGGTTATTTGATTAATACAACGCAGATTCAACTATTGGAAACAGATCCTTACCTGAAACACAATCATACTAATGAAATAAATAAAGAAGAAGCCTATGGTGTGCTACGTGTTGCTCGTGGCCTAACTAGGGTGCGACCTTTGACCTTTACACCAAAAATGGGAATATTTACAGGGGATTATTTATTAGGGAATATTACAGATATTTACAAAGTGGAGGGTTCTAAAAACCACAACAAGATATACACAAGATCGAGGCTCATGAAAGAGCTAACATTAATCACACAAAAAGTCAAACCGACACACAAAACACAAAATAAGGGGAGCGGTAGACAAGATGGGGTGAGAGGGGGAAGGACACAAACACAACATTTGAGAGCAAGGACATCGAGAGAACTGTGGGAGGGAGAGGGCTTGGGGGGAGTTGGGAGATGTACAAAACATATGGACACTGCAAGGACTTCCAGGAAATAAGTTGGAATTTCAAAAAAGTGTATCTGGGGTGAAAATTAGCTGGGGTAGAAAAGATCAAGGTTTTGGATGGGGGAAGATAAGAGATGGTGGTGAACAGCTGTTTTAAAGACCTGGAGGGGTCAGTGGGATTGAAGGGAGTGGGGGAGTTTGTTCCAGAGGTGGGAGAAAAGGGGAATGAAAGAGTAAAGGTGAGCAGAAAGCCTTGATTTGGGCAGTTTAACCATAAGAGGGTTGCTGGCAAATCTTGTGCGACCTGTAGGAATATTTGGGGGACAGAGCACAGAGAGAGCTGGGGGATCAAGGCCGGAGAGGAGTTGGTAGAAGACAGAAAGACCACCAACCTGCCTGCGGTGAGTGAGTGAGTGAAAGACCCTCGGAGTTAGCTTCATCGCAGGAGATTCCAATGATTCTGAAAGCTTTGGTTTCAACAGCGTGAAGCCGATCTAGGTGTGAGGCAGGAGCACCAGCCCAGAGGGGGGAACAGTATTCCATTGAGGTGCGGATGAAAGCCTTGTATGTGTTGAGGAGCTCAGGTGTGCCAAGGAAAGACTTCACACGACGGAGAATGCCCATTCGGCGACAGGCTTTGGAGGCCAGCTTGGAAATGTGGTTTTCCCAAGAAAGATCATGGCAGATAGTGAGACCCAAAAGCTTGAGCGACAGAACTTCTTGGAGAGGATTGTTGAGAAAGTGGTTTGGAGGGTTTTCCAGTCGGTCTTTTCGGAGAGACATAGTAAGAGTGTGAGATTTGTCAGGATTCAAAGACATGTTCCACTTGATTGAACAGTCTGTGATTTTGTCCAGGTCTGCAGGGAGTGAGGAGGCTGCAGACTGCCGATCTGAGGGATGAGGAATGCAGCGGCAGAGAGTGGAGTCATCAGCAACAAAGAGATAGAGAGGATTTTCCAGCGAGTTGGAGAGATCATTGATGAAGACCAGAAATAGAACAGGGCCCAGAACACTACCTTGGGGGACTCCAGCCAGAACAGGCAGGGAGGATGAGAGAAATCCATTGGTTTGGCATTCAGGACCTCCATCCATTGTTGACACAGCAGAAGCAGCATGTCCAGAGAAGAGTGACCTGGTCTGAATCCAAATTGATGATCGGAGATCAAGTCATTGGAGAAGGGTAAGAATTTGATATCTGAAGCAAAGATGGATTCCATGACTTTGCTGATAATTGGGAGCAGGCTGAGTGGTCTGTAATAATAATAATAATAATTCATTTATTTTGTATAGCGCTTTTCCAGAAGCCCAAAGGCGCTTTGACAGAGTGGAAAACATAATGCATAACAATACATGAAAACAACAATTGCAAAAAGACAAGAATCAAGAAAACAAACAGCAGCGATATACGGCATATATATAAGACAAGAATCAAAAAGACAAGACAAGAATCAATAGGGAAATATTTAAAGCAAAAGGAGGGAGAAGGAGAAGAGATAGTCAGGGGTTAAATGCTGTGGGTTGAATGTTGAATGCAGCGTTGAACAGGTGGGTCTTTAGTGATGTTTTGAATGTGGTGAGTGAGGAGGAGTCTCTGATGGTGTGAGGTAGTGAGTTCCAGAGGGTGGGAGCAGCGATGGAGAAGGCCCTGTCCCCCCAGGATCTGAATTTGGTCCGGATGGAGGGGGTCAGGAGGTTGGTACCAGCAGAGCGGAGGTTGCGGGTGGGAGTGTGTCTGGAGAGGAGGTCAGCCAGGTAGGATGGGGCCAGGTTATGGAGGGCTTTGTATGTCAAGAGGAGGATTTTGTACTGGATTCTCTGGGGGATGGGGAGCCAGTGAAGCTTGTAAAGGACGGGGGTGATGTGGTCACGGGTCCGGGAATGAGTGAGTAGACGGGCAGCGGAGTTCTGAATGTATTGGAGTTTATTGGTGATTTTTGAGGGTGAACCATAGAGGAGGCTATTGCAGTAGTCCAGACGGGAGGTGATGAAGGCGTGGATGAGGGTTTCTGCAGCCGTGGAGGAGAGGGATGAGCGGAGACGGGCAATGTTTTTCAGGTGAAAGAAGGCTGACTTTGTGATCTGTTTAGTGTATTTGTCGAAGGAAAGGGTTTGGTCAAAGATGACGCCAAGATTCCGGATGTGAGGGGAGGTGGATACTGGGATACCGTCGATGTTGAGGGCAAAGTTATGGGTGGATTTTGTGAGCGTTTTTGGGCCAATGATGATTATTTCAGATTTATCACAGTTAAGCTTGAGGAAGTTGATTTGAAGCCAGGATTTTATTTCAGTGATGCAGTTTGTCAGGATAGAGTGGGTGTCGGTGGAGACGGACTTGGTGGAGATGAAAAGCTGGATGTCATCGGCGAAGCAGTGGAATTGGAGACCATGACGGCGGATTAAGTGACCGAGCGGGGACAGGTAAAGGATGAAGAGGAGGGGGCCAAGAACTGAACCTTGGGGGACACCTTGGGGGAGGGGAGCAGTGGGGGATTTGCAGTTATTGATGGAGATGAACTGGCATCTGTCAGAGAGGTATGATTTAATCCAAGAGAGGGCAGTGCCGGTGACGTTAAAGGTGGATTCAAGTCGGGTGAGGAGGATAGTGTGATCGATGGTGTCAAAGGCAGCGCTGAGGTCGAGGAGGACGAGAATGTTGAGGTTGCCAGCGTCAGAGGAGAGGAGAAGGTCGTTGGTGATTTTGAGGAGAGCAGTTTCAGTACTGTGGTTGGAGCGGAATCCGGATTGGAATGTTTCATACAAGTTATTGGCAGAGAGATGATGTTTGAGTTGAGTGGCTACAGCGCGTTCCAAAACTTTTGACAGAAAGGGTAGGTTGGAGATGGGTCTGAAGTTGTTTAGGGTGTCAGGGTTTAGACCAGGTTTTTTTAGAATGGGGGTAACAGCAGCAATTTTGAGGGAAGGTGGGACGATGCCTGTAGACAGGGAAGAGTTTATTGTTGCAATGATAAGTGGAGAGAGAGCAGGGAGGGAGGCTTTGACAAAGCTGGAGGGGATGGGGTCAAGAGTGCAGGTGGCAGTTTTCATTCCTATGAGGAGTTCAGAGAGGTCAGTAGGAGAGATTGGGGAGAACCGAGACAGGGGATGGCAGGACAAGGGGGGGCAGGTGGTTGGAGGGGGAGCGGGTGCGGCGGTGGTCAAGCTGTTGTAGATGTTGTCAATTTTGCGTTGGAAGAAAGAGAGGAAGGAGATGCAGTTGTCTACTGTGAATGACTGGGTGGTGGTGTTCAGGGGGCGGAGGAGTTTGTTTATTGTCGAGAAGAGTGCTTTTGGGTTTCCGGAGCCAGAGTGGATAATTTGAGAGTAGTAGGCAGAGCGGGCGCGGGAGAGGGCATCTTTGTAGTGTTGTATGTGGTCCTTGTAGGCTTGGGAGTGAACTGTGAGACCCGTTTTATTGCGGAGTCTTTCAAGTTGGCGAGCACGAGTTTTCATCAGGTGGAGTTCAGGGGTAAACCAGGGAGCAGAATGGGTGAAAGAAACTGTTTTGGTTTTTACAGGCGCAAGCTGGTCAAGGCAGGAGGAGAGAGTGTGGTTGTAGTAGTCAGTGAGGTCGGAAGGGGTGTGGAGGTCAATGAAGGGAGAAGTGGACATTTTTTCAGAGAGGGTGGATGAGAATGAGGTAGGTGAAAGAGCGTTTAGCTTACGGAAGTTGATTGTGCGATAATGCCTTGGTGTTGGGGCGGGGATGTTGATGGTCAGAGTGATGGCTAAGTGGTCAGAGAGGGTGAGGTCGGAGCCATAGAGATGGTGCAAATTTAATCCAGTGGAGCAGACAAGGTCCAAAATGTGACCACGGATATGGGTAGGAAAGTCGACATGTTGAGTGAGGTTAAAGCAGGTGAGTAAATCAGTGAAGTCAGTGGTTATTGTGGAGTCAGTGGAGTCCATGTGGATATTGAAATCACCAAGGAGGAGGATTGAGGGGGAGAGGGAACATAGCTGGGTCAGAAAGTAGGAGAAGTCAGACAGGAATGATGGGTGTGGTTTGGGAGGGCGGTAGACGACAGCCATGACTGACTGCGTGTGACCAGAGAGTTTTAAAGCCAGGTGTTCAAATGATGGAGCAGATGAGATGGAGATGAGGTTGGTCTTGATGTCTTGACGGTGGATAACGGCAATTCCACCACCTCGGCCCTCCGAGCGTGGTTTATTGACGTAGGAATATCCATTGGGTGTGGTGAGGTTGAGTGTGTAGTAGTCCAGAGGTTGTTGCCAGGTTTCGGTGAGACAGAGAAAGTCCAGTTTGTTATCCAGGATGTATTCGTTCAGGATGAGGCATTTATTGTTGAGGGACCGGGTGTTGAACAGGGTGAGCTTGATGTTGTTTTGAACAGCAGGGATGAATTCAGGTGATTTAGCCAGGGTTCGTAGGCAAGAGGTGCGATCGTGTGGGTTGCTGTGACCAGGTGCGCTGGGACGAAGAGTGAGAGTGCGCTGAGCCGACCAGAGGACGGGGATGGAGTGACCTGATTGCAAATAAACAAACTTGCGACCGGAGCCACGGTGAATGTACCTGGGTCGTCGGAGGAGTCCATTTGATTTGATGGCAGAGATGCATGATGGGGTGGAGCGGGTATTGAGCAGAAGAAGCCTTGCGGCGGAGTACTTCAGAGCCATGCCAGGCAGGAGCGAAGGGACGAGTACGAGGCCAAGGTCGAGGAGGCAAAGCGGCAAACGCAGCGGCAAACGCAGCGGCAAACGACTGCAGCCGCTAATCAAGACCACAGCGGCAAACAAGGCCACAAGGCCACCGGCAAACAAGGCCACGGCCACAATCAACGGGAGCGGGCCTTTCGAATTCCGTATTCCGTACCATCAAAAGCAGATTCCGTTATCCAGCCGGAGAACACGCGGCACGTGCGGGTGTGAAAAGGCAGGACAGGTGTGAGATGTCAGGTCAGAAAGGTAGAAGCAGACCCTGTACATCCATCCAGTCGGAGAAGCGGCGAATATGCAACGCCAGCGTCCTCTCGCAACCGAACCCGGAAGTATTTTGACAAAGTTCTGCAATTGTCGTAATTTACTGCATAATTTAAACCTCATTGGACAAGATTCCTCGTTTCTTTTGTTGTTGTAGTTGTTGTTGCTGTAGTTGCAAGGATCTGTTTTTGCACCTTTTTTGTGTAAAGCGGTAATGAATTAATTTAGTTATGTGCCTTGAAACCTTTATTTAGGTTGACTTATATACTTGACACTGCAGAACACAAATTTCCTTCATACCACTTCCAAGAACCATGCTATGTATTAATACATAGCATCAGAAGGCATGGCGTGTGAGAGAGTGCAGTGTCGGGGTGAAGAAGTGCCCACCGATATGACGATGTGCGATGCCGAGTGACACTGCATTCCATGGTGATCAATTTAGCCTCCATCTCCTAAATTGCGACTCGGTGTCGTCTTATTACAATGTATAATGGTGATGTACAAGACTGCTTCAGTGCTTCAGTAGCGCTCAACTTCCGGATTTTTAAACGATCTTTAAAATCAATATTTTATTATAATGGAAATGAAGTTAAACACTGCGTGGGGTATAATGTTCTATGAACTCTCTAGCTGCCATCACCAAAGGAGAGGGTGTTGCACTTGAGTCCGTTTGTTTGTTTGTCTACTCAGAATGTGCTAATGTAGGCCACACTCACCACCTAGTCGTATCCAGCAGTACATGTTCTCTTTTTTCAACCGAGTACCTGTATAAAGTATGTACAATTACAATGCGAGTACGTCCCTAAAGTATGTACATTTAGAATGTGAGTACGTCTATAAAGTATGTACAATTGTAATGTGAGTAAGTCTATAAAGTATGTACTAATAGAATGTGAGTACATTTACAAAGTCCTGTCATGTCATGTCGGTTAACACCGCAGGGTGACGAATGGCCGTAATGGTTTTACCTCCAAGGCGCATAGCCGAAACAGTCGGTTGGTCCGTCATGCGCGGTGAAGGAACGAGGTGCTTACCTGGATGAAGGACACGGGTCGATTCCCAAAACCCACAACAAAAATACACGACACAAAAAATGAAATGCAACACAATAATGGTTTAATAAAAATTAATGCAACACGAAAATGGTGAAAGGATAAGTGAGGTAAAACTAAATCCTAATGTGAGATGTCTCCACTCAGACACAAATACAGACAAGGGGAATGATACAAGAAAATATATGGTTTTAAGCCGGATGGCACTCAGCTTGCTCAACAAGATCGTTGAATGAAGTCGGCAGTACAAAGTGGCCTGATCAGCTCGCACGTGAAATGCACAACAATGGCGCCAGGTTGCTCTCTACAGCGCCACGTATGTGAGGTAATTTGTGTGGCCGGTTCTCCTCCAGTACCAACTCCATCCGAAGCACCAACAGCCCCACAAACCACCACCAACACCTCTTCCTCAAACATTGCAAAGGCTCCACAAATCTCCGACACGTCTCCTCACCAGCGCATCCCAGACAACAGCGACCGCTCGAGATGAAAGCCAGAAACAGAGAGAGCGAGCATCTTCCTCTTCCTTTTTGAACTATCTCGCTCTCACGTCACTCGGTCCAATCGCCTATCTCCGTCGAATCGCCCCATGGTCTTGCTTGACCAATGACGAATCTCAGGGCGTGGCCTTTTTTCCTTACTCGGTTGGTGGGCGGGGTTAATTGTCGATCGAGAATGTTCGGCTTCTGTCGTACGTCTACAAAGTATGCACAATTGGAATGCGAGTACATCTATAAAGTATGTACAATTAGAATGTGAGTACGTCTATAAAGTATGTACAATTCGAATGTGAGTACGTCAATAAAGTATGTACAATTAGAATGTGAGTACGTCAATAAAGTATGTACAATTAGAATATGAGTACGTCCCTAAAGTACTCGTGGGTTATGCTTAAACATTGTAAGCAATAACAAACCGTGCTTCGTTTGTAGGTACATAATAAGTATAAGCTTTATGATTATAGGCAAGCATCACCAACCTCCTGCTAAATATCAATTGAGGTTTTTATTTCACAGTTTACAGTTATAGCAATTACAATTTTCAAAAACTTTTGGGAAATTTTCATTTGCGGATGCTTTCCGACATTCTGTGATGATTTTTTTTGTCATTGTATCAGCTTCAATGTCAATCGGCACGCAAAGTTTTAGTTTTCTACGTCATCCAGAAGGTACCGAATATTAATAACAGTCAGTCAGTTAGTTAGTCAGTCAATAGTTAGAAAAAGCTTTGAATATTAGATGCACAATTATAATGTGAGTAAGTCTATAAAGTATGTGCAATTAGAAAGTGGGTATGCATATAAAGTATGTACAATTTAAATGAGTCCGTCCAAAAAAAATACGTACTATAAAACCACACAAAACAAGTCTGGGTCAGGGTCTGCAATCTTTGATTTCTTGTTCTAGTTATTAATGTTGTTAGTCCGTCCCCTACGAATTTTGCAATCACTTCTTGTGTGTGTGTGTGTGTGTGTGTGTGTGTGTGTGTGTGTGTGTGTGTGTGTGTGTGTGTGTGTGTGTGTGTATGTGTGTGTGTCCAGGCTGGAACTTTGTTTTACCATTTTTGAGCTAATGTCATCAAATTTTCAAGAAAGCTTTATTATGAGAATATTGAGAAGACAATTTCATAATTTTGTCAAAAGGTCAAAAGGCCAAAGGTCAGCATCACCTAAAATAATCAGTTTTCATCCAATTGACCTGAAATTTCAATTTACCATTTCATCTTTATCATCAAATTTTCAACAAAGCTTTATTATGAGAATATCGAGAAGACAAATTAATAATTTGGTCAAAAGATCAAAAGTCAGCATCACATAAAATCTTCAATTTTCATGCAGTTGACCTGAAATTTTAAGAATTTGCATATTGGATCACTGAATTGGTTCACTAATCAAAATTTATATGTTGTTGTTTTTTTTAGAACAAAACGTCAAAGGTCAAGGTTACATAAAACCTTCAATTTTCATCCGATTGACCTATAATAATTAAAGAATTTTCATATTTGGTGACTAAATTGGTTCACCAATCAAAAGCTAGAAGGTGATAGTAATATATTTTTTTGAACAAAAGGTTAATAAAAGGCCTAGGAACAAAAGGTTCACCAATTGACTTGAAATTTGAGCAGGGTTTGCATAATGGGTCACTGACGCATATTGCTTTTGAGGTCAAATGGTGAAGATCGTCTAAAATCGTTAATTTTTTTGTTTGCATTTTTAAGCTGTTTTCGTCATCTATCTATAATTCCAGCAATCTCTGTGTGTGTGTGTGTGTGTGTGTGTGTGTGTGTGTGTGTGTGTGTGTGTGTGTGTGTGTGTGTGTGTCTGTGTGTGTGTTTGTCTGTGACCGCTGTTTCTCGACAACCACGGGTCCGATATACTTGAAACTTGCCAGGTATATTGCTGGGGACCCGAGGATGTGCCTTTTCAAGGTTTTAAATTAATCGCAGAAGTAGTTACCGAGCTATGTCCAAAAAACGATTCAACCAATCAGAGAGCAGCGAGCTATCACGTGTGCCGAACATGGCGAACACACTCTGCCTCGGATGGCACATTTGAGAGCGTATTCATTTATTTCCCGTCGGCAAACTATGTTGGCGTTAAACTATGTTTTAAAACTAATTAAAACTAATTTGCGATTCATCGTAACTGCGATTTGCGACCTTCCGGACAGTGAGGACTGCACTTCCGGCAGCCAATCACAGAACGCTTTGTTGCGTAGGCGTGGCCGATGTGAGAGCGAGCTGAGCCCAGCGCGTGCGCCATTACGGTACGTAATTCGATTTCTTCCGGAGAAAATAATAATTTCTCGATTTCTTATGCGCATTATTTCTCCCAATTCAGTCAGAGCGAAGGGCGGAAGCGAAGAGCGTTGTTTTTTTTGTTTACGGGCGTACGGGCGGGGTAGAGCGTACGGGTAGCGTTTTTTTTTTTTTTTGGCACATTTGAGAGCGTATTCATTTATTTCACGTTGGCAAACTATGTTGCCGCTATGTTGGCGTTAAACTATGTTTTAAAACTAATTTGCGATTCTTTCGCTTTCCTGCGCATTTGTGCACGCTATGGCGATTTCTTTACCAAACTCCGCAAGCCGTTAGCTTTGGACCAAACCATTTCATGTAAATAGAGGGGGGGGGGATTGTCACCGTACTCGCAAGCCGTTAGCTTTGGACCAAACCATTGCATGTAAATAGAGGGGGGGGGGGGGATATACTTTTAGATATATATATAGTACGGGCATGCCCTAGTGTTTAGCAAACGGAAGAAGTCTGAATACAAAGCAGATGCAGACAGGCTTTTCATTTTCAGATGCTTTGTATTTGTTATTGCTGTTGTTAATTTCACAATTCCCCTGAGTTTCTTGACGAGTTGACATTTTCTGATGAGGCAACTTTTACATCAGTGGTAAAGTCAACCACAATTACCGCATTTGGTTCCTGAACTACGACAATTAAATCTTTGACATATCTCCTTATACAAATTAGACAAGGCTCCCTGCCACTATGCTTTGAATGTGCGATGGTTCTTGAATGATGTCCTCCCAAAGAAGTGGGTCGGTAGACGGGGACCAATTGCTTGGCCATCTTGTTCGCCTGACCTGTCCGCATTGGATTACATTTTCTGGCTCTAAATAAAACTGTTCACTCATCAAAACTACAATATTTGGATGAATGTAGGGCTCCGATCACAAATGCAATTCATGAAAATTCTCAGTGGCAACTGGAGAATGGTTTTATCAGCTTCGAAAATCACATTGAAAGATGAATTATGAAAGATGGCAATTATGTTGCAGCCAAAAATGTTGAACTTTATTGAATGAGACCTTGATGATTTATGCTTTCATGCACAATTGTTGTTCAAGTTTTATCAATATTTTATGAATGCTGAAGGAATGTTACGTGCACATTTTGAAGTTTTTGAGTCTACATTATTTATTTCCAAATTAATAAATCCAAACTGCAATCTTTATATTGCAGCAAGTTCAGTATTTGTTATTAACTGCTTCTTTTTTCTTTTTTTAAAAATCACTACTATGAATGTTTCTTGTACCACAGATGGATTACAATACAGATTTACAGCATCATGGATGAAAACTTTGCACACCTTAATTGTCCTTTCACCTGTGCCACAATTTGCTTTCTGCGTGGCTTGGGCAGTTTGGGGAAATATTCAGTTGAATAAGAACTTTGAGGTTCGAGTTGGAGTCATTGTTTGGGAATGCATTGTGCAATCAAGAGCATGGACAGTGTGTGCAATTGTTTATCTGATACTTTTAGCAATCATTTGTCTTGTCCTTGCAATCAAAGGCCAAAAAAAATCAACACAGAATGAGGAGTTTAAGTTAATCTCTTACAGCGTTTTATTTTGCTTTCTAGTTGGTGTGGCTTTTGTTCCTGCTTACAGTAGCACTCAAGGGACATTTGCTGTTGCTACGGAGATATTTGCTATTGTTTCCATGGCTTTTGGCGTTCTTGCCTGTATTTTCATTCCCAAGTGCTATTTCATTTTATTTAAAATAAAGTGAAAAAGATTACACTTCTTGTTTGTCCTCGTATAATGTAAATTTATTTATTTGTATTGAAACATGCTTTTGTCAGATACAGGGATTCCAAAGAAACACAAATGTTTTTTTTTTTTACCTCGTATGATATATTCTCTCATTTTCTTCAAGAATATTGTGATACATAAAGGGGTCTGGATAGCATATGAGTGATTTGATATTTTGATGTTGGCTGCATTGCTTATATGGTATTGCAAAGTCTTTACGAAACCGATGAAATCGGAACTTAAGGGATTGAGAGAAACAAGGCGAGCATTCCCAACAACAGTTTATTAACCATAAGTGATTTTTTTTTTTTTTTTTTGGATACTGAATCGAGGCTCGTGAAAGAGCTAACATTTATTTCACAAACAAATCAACCAGACAAACAAAATATACAAAAAGAAGGAGCGGAAGACAAGATGGGGAGAGAAGGGGAAGCACACCACCACAACATTTGAGAGCAGGGAGAAGTGTGGGAGGGAGAGGGCTTGGGGGCAGGAGGCGTGGGAAGGGGAGGGGGGGGGGGGGTGGGGGGGAAGAGGTATAAAACACAAGGGGACCGAAATTAGCGGGGGTAGAAAAGATCAAGGTTTTCGATGGGGGAGGATAAGAGATGGTGGTGAACAGCTGTTTTAAAGACCTGGAGGGTGGAGTGGGATTGAAGAGAGTGAGGGAGTTTGTTCCAGAGATGGGAGAAAAGAGGAATGAAGGAGTGAAGGTGAGCAGAAAGTCTTGATTTTGGCAGTTTAACCATAAGAGGGTTGCAGGCAGATCTTGTGCGACCTGTAGGAATATTTGGGGGACAGAGCCCAGAGAGGGCTGGGGGGGGCAAGGCCAGAGAGGAGTCGGTAGAAGACGGAAAGACCACCAACCTGCCTACGGTGAGTGAGTGAAAGGCCCTTGGAGTTAGCTTCATCGCGGGAGATTCCAATGATTCTGAACGCTTTGGTTTCAACAGCGTGAAGATGGGCTAGGTGTGAGGCAGGAGCACCAGACCAGAGGGGAGAGCAGTATTCCATAGAGCTGCGGATGAAAGCCTTGTATGTGGTGAGGAGCTCAGGTGTGCCAAGGAAGGACTTCGCACGACGGAGGATGCCCAGTCGGCGACTGCCTTTGGAGGCCAGATTTGAAATGTGCTTTTCCCAGGAAAGATCATGGCAAATAGTGAGACCCAAAAGCTTGAGTGACAGAACTTCTTGGAGAGGATTATTCAGAAAGTGGATGGGAGGGTTTTCCAGTCGGTCTTTTCGGAGAGACATCGTAACAGTGTGAGATTTATCAGGATTGAAAGACATGTTCCATTTGTTTGCCCAGTCTGTGATTTTGTCCAGGTCTGCAGAGAGTGAGGAGGCTGCAGACTGCCGATCTGAGGGATGAGGAATGGAGCGACAGAGAGTAGAGTCGTCGGCAAAGAGATAGAGAGGATTTTCAAGAGAGTCAGAGAGATCATTGATGAAGACCAGAAAAAGCACAGGGCCCAGAACACTACCTTGGGGAACTCCAGCCTGAACAGGAAGAGGAGATGAGAGAAACCCATTCAGGGCCACACGTTGACTACGACCAGAGAGGAAGTCCGCCAGCCATGCGTGGAGATTTCCATGGATACCAAAGGAGGAGAGTTTGGTGAGCAGAGCAGGGTGCCAGACCGTATCAAAGGCATGTGAAATGTCAAGGGAGACGGCTCTAATTTCCTGTTTGGCGTTGAGGACCTCCATCCATTGTTGAGAAAGCAGAAACAGCATGTCCAGAGTAGAGTGACCAGGTCTGAAACCAAATTGATGATCAGAGATCAAGCCATTGGAGAAGGGGAAAGATTTCATATCTGAAGCAATGATGGATTCCATGACTTTGCTGATAATTGGGAGAAGGCTGATTGGTCTGTAGTTGCTGGGATCTGTTTTTGCACCTTTTTTGTGCAAAGCGGTGATGTTGGCTGATTTCCAAGCAGATGGCAGATGACCTTGAGCAAAAGAGAGGGTGAAGAGAACAGGAACAGCACTCGGGACGCCCACCAGTTGGCGGAACTATGATATGGATGTGGCATCACAATACGTTATAATTCCCCCTTTTAACATTAAGGAGCGTCAGCGCACGGCATGTGTGAATTGAAAGAAAAACACCCTTGGAAAGTCACTGGTCAGGGACGTTTCTGGTAAAACTTCTATACAGTGCATTCAGAAAGTATTCAGACCCCTTCACTTTTTTCACATTTTGTTATTTTGCATCCTTATGCTGAAATCGTTTAAATTCATTTTTTCCCTCATCAATCTACACTCAATACCCCATAATGACAAAGAGAAAACAGAATTTTAGAAAGTTTTGCAAATTTATTCAAAAGAAAAACCTGAAATATCACATTGACTTAAGTATTCATACCCTTTGCTATGACACTTGAAATTTAGCTCAGGTGCCTCCCATTTCTCTTGATCATCTTTGAGATGTTTCTCCACCTTGATTGGAGTCCACCTGTGATAAATTCAATTGGTTGGACATGATTTGGAAAGGCACACACCTGTCCATATAGTGCAGTGGCCTCGGCCCTAAAAATTAGGTACACCCCTACCGGAGGTATAACAAGCTGGGACCGGTCTCATTTTAACCGTCTGTGCCTCTAGTTTTTGAAGAATGATGTTGTAGTTGCAGCAATTTTGTACGACATGCTAAATTAACCCCTTATTTCCGACAACATGCAATAAATGGACCCATTTCATCATTTTCTTATTTCATTAAAATAGCCCTATAGATTTTTAGTTATAGTGGTTACATCAATGTTATTCATTGAAATTGACCTGTAGCAACCCATTTCAGATAGTTTTAAGCTGCTAGGGGGTTAGGGGGCCAAAATTATACCCCAAATTTGGCAATTTTTGGCAAATTTGACCGAAATGAATTTTATTTTCTTCTTTTATATCAATAAAACCTGTTATTTCAGTGACAAACCTGATTTGTTTTATTGGTAACTTTGTCTCATTGATATAAAAGCTTGTTTTAGTGCAATGTAATGGGTACAACATGGGCCATTAACCCATTGTTTGCGACTGCACGTAAAAGTCCATTTTTCACCAATTTGCATAAATCTCTGCATTTAGCCTGGTTATCTTAAAACTGGTGGTTGCATCACCGTCTTTCATTGAAATACTCATATCAGTGTATATTAAGTGGTTAAGCCAGTAGGGGAGTTAAAGGGCCAAAGATGTACCCTAAATTTGGCACTTTTTACCAAAAAATTGAAACCGATCTCATCTTCCATTCTATGATCATCATGATAATCAGTACCAAAATCTGATTGTTTGATCAGCTAGAAACAGTCTGTCGGAAGTCTCATTATAAAAGTCTCTTTTAGGACAGTGGAAGGGCACAGCATGGTCCATTAACCCCTTGTTTTCAGTGGCACACATAACCGTAACATAACTCACCTAAAATCTGGTTGCATGGTACGTGCCTCGGCCTATGTGTCCACCTCCACTTCATTGTTATCTTCGGATATGTTATTCTGATTTTCACAGTCCGTACAGGAACAAGCCTCCATACACTCTAGTCCAGCAAGGAGGCAGGGGCACTTCCTTCCACTCAAACAGGCCTTGTCAGTGCAATAGAGGTGTGTGAGACCACAAACTTCAACCGGAGCAGATGGTTGGGTGGATATTGTCTGAGTGATGCCCCCAGCAACACAAGCAGACTAGCCATGACCAACAGGATCAATCAGTTCTTGTTGAGCAATATGGCTCTCGCACCATATGCGTGTTTGATACCTTGCACGAAGGACATGCTGTTTGAAGGCGTCCTCCGTTGGTGGAAGCATTGATGCTGACTTGTCGGTTGTTGTGGCCAGCATGTAGCGCAAGGCATCCAAGGTGTCAATGTCCTTCCCCTTCGTCCCGTACAGGAGGAGAGCATCGGCTCGGGCTACTGTTACAGATGTGGCTTCATTGTCCTGATGGAAGGTCTGTAATTCGGATACTGCGTCCACATTTTTCAACAGTTTAGAATAGGCAGTCTTCTTGCCTATTCTATTCAAGTTGTGTCAATGAACAAGTTATCCAATGAACAAGTTGCATCACACCCTGTCAGGGCATGGGCAGCAGGGAGACACTCACAAACAGTTTTCCCTAGTTGGTTTCCGATGATGTGCATGGGTATGTAACGTTCCTTTCCGGAATGTCCAGCATACATGTACACATGGTCACTTAACAGTCCTCTGCTGAAGTAGTAAACCAGTAAGACAAGGACGTCTGTGTCATCGCAGCGAACTATAATTCTGTCATGGTCTTTCACCAGGCTGCATGCATGCAGGATCATCCTGGTGTCGGCTTCCTCATGGTTGCTGTAGAGACTTGACAGGGACGATACACCAGATGGAGTAACAGCATTGACTAACTCCCCGTCACTGAAACCTCCTGCCAAGATGATAGCTTTTCCGTTTGGAATGTGTTCAGCTGCATGCTCCTGGATGTACGTCGATATAAAATTCGCAAGGCTTGCCTTGTTACCAACCCATTTGAGAAATGACCTGTAGTTCGGAACAGGTCGGCTTCCCAGGATCTGATAAGATGGAAGCTGAGCAGCAGAAGCACCCCGACACTCTCTTTATGCTGTCTTAACAGTTGGGCACACTGTCATAGCGGTCAAAGACAATGGTTACACTGGTTAGCTCCAAGGTTTGGTTTCTGAGAAGTCGGATTGTGCGTTTCTGAACAACTCCGGCCAAATTGTTGAATGTTCTGAAGTGGTTCTCATTCAGTGATTGAACCATAGCCATGCCGTCGATGATATACACGGACAAAATCCCTGCTGCGATCTGTGGTAGCTCTGCTAAAAACCTCTGGACAATTAGATTCAAGCTTCTGTGCAAGATCAGCCTTGTTCGTCTTTCTCATCCTTCCAACATTCCATCGTCATGGAAGAGGGCCGGTTGTACTGCTGCCAGTTCATACTTGAGAACGTTCTTCAAGTCTACATCACGACTCCTAGAGACTGCCAGAAGCCGTCGGAACAACACCTCAGTGTCAATTATCAGCTTCCGATCCTTGTCATTTGGAAGGGCCTTCTTCATATCTGCCAATGTCGACACATTTGACTTCTGCAGAGGTTCCCAAAACCTTTTCGTAGGCTCGTCTCCAAGTCGTTCCTTGACAAAGTCATCAAAAACAACTTTACCATTGTCTGGGATGCCCTTCATCGAGTCTTCAACCCTCTGTGAAACTGTTTTAGCTGTTGTGATGTTGGTCAGATGGTCTGGAACATTCTCCAAGTCAAATGGATCCTGGCATTGAGTACGAAGGTATTCCTTCATGTCATTCACATCCCTTCTGTCCTTGTTTAGACGGGCTTTCCCCAGCTCTTCGTGCAACTTTTCCTTTGCCCCAGAGTTGCAAAGTTCTTTGAATGCTTCTGCGTATTCACCTGTGATGTGCCGTGTCATTAGCCAGCACAGTAGTGCACCTTTGCGCAAGGTGAAGCCAACCACACACCCATGACTCTTAGCCTCACGATTGACGGTTTGTTCTAGCGCTTGATCTGTTGGAACACAGTTGAAAGCACGACTGGCCGATCTGCGGACAACAAAACCTCCCTCCATCATGTGGCGGTACATCAGGGGCTCTTGTTCTTCTAACTGCTTCATCTCTGCAATGTACACTGGAGTGTACCAGGCATAGTTGATTTTCCCAGCAAGGAAGAAATAAGGGACAGTTTCCGTGATTGCCTGAATATGCATCAGGAAGTTTGCTTCCCGGTCGGCTCGTAACAATCGCAGCAATATGTTCCCAGACTCCAGAAAGCTATCCCAGAAGCCAAATGTACTGGAACATTGTCGTTCTTCTTTTCGGAAGAGATCTATCATATGCAACACCGATTGGAGGATTGTGTCTTCTGCTTTCTGGCAAGCAGTCGCACACGTAGTCGCATCCTTGGACTTGAAGGGCTCCTCAAGATCTCGTATCACCTGCTTGGTTTCATCAGTCAGCCATGGCAAGTTGTTCTTGGTGGCATAGGTTTCAGCTGAGGTCAGGAACATATGTGAGATTGCTTCGTGCGCCAAACGGACACCTCGGATTCCCCATGCGTACTGATTTCTTTGGAGCATCTGGCTAGCTGTCACGGCTGCATACATATCAGAGGAGGTTAGGATGTTCTGAAGGCCACCATCTCCGAATATCTTACCAATGCTTGCCAAGAAAGCCATTGTGAGGTGCATTCCCCCCAGCCGCATGGTAACTTTGCCTACCAGCGGTTCTGGTCTGCTCCACAAAATCTGTTGTGCTTTGCTATAGATTGCAAGGTCGGCAGTTATGAGAATATGATGTTGCCCCAACTCTTTGGCTATCTGTACTAGTCTGAGCAATGTTGTAAATATGGTGGAAAGGTCAGACGGCGAGGCATTGATGAATGGTAGATAGCGAATCTTTGTGACTGGGACAGTCCTGGTGCTCACGAGGGCATTGAATCCACTCCATGCAGGAATGGGCGAGTCGTCACCACCACATGCCCTTGCCACTTCCCATACCAAGTCTTTCTTCAAGACCATCGAAGAGTCATTTTCGAATTGACCCTGCTGACAGCTCACAGCAGGTTCCGGCTTCTTTGCTGGCTTGCGATAAACTTGGATGGGTTTGTTCTTCGTATTGTCCAGGGTCCAAGGGTTTCTGCTTTGTGCGAGGAATGGATGCTAGTTCATCAGTATCCTGAGATCGTTGGTACAGGACGATCGCCATGGCATGTGTAGTGTGTTTACCATCGATAGTCTCTTCATTCCGATCGAAATTGTCAATGGCGGCATCTACAGCTATGGATCGGATGTCTTCCAAGTTGAAGTTAGAAATACCGCATGGAATGGGTTGACTGGATGGTCCTGAAAGCTCATCAAGAGCTGCTGATGTTAGAAACTTCCGTATATCATCATAGTTGATGAAGTGCCCAACAGAACTGAGAAGCTCTATCAGTTCCTTACTGCCATGATTATGGTGCATTTCAACACCAAGACCGAATGTGATGGGGGTCTGTGTATTACAAGAGAGGGCAATGATGTTGTGGCAGATACCCAGAACCCTCAAGTCAGCATTACCAGCGCCGCAATGATTGGCCTCATCAAAGCATTCCTTCGACGTGCACCATGTTATGAAGTCATACAATGTCTCAGGAACGAAGTTCTTGGACTGCTGCATATTCAGGTCCACACTTGGAGTGTAGTGGGTAGTCTGAAAGCTAATTCCAGACATTGAACTGCACAGAATACCAGCAGCTTGATGGAGGATAACAGCGTTATCAGGTTCACCCGTATCTTCACTATTAGTGTATTCACATTCACCAGATTCATTGATGTGAATGTTCAGCGCTGCAACCTTTTTCAAGGCATCACCAACACTCACTTCACTGGAACAAACTAGACCGGACTTGCCAGGCTGGGCTATGAATAATAGTTTGTCATTAAAATGATTCGTCAGCTTCTCTTTAAGTTTCCATGAGGGATATTCACTGGGCTCCGTGCTAGTATCAGGAGTATCAGGCCTACCTTCATTGAGCATTTCAATGAATCGTTCATGTAGAGAGGACAATGTCACAAGATTCCTGCTTCTTGATAGAATAGTGCACTCAATTTCCTTACTCAAACGAGGAACACCCTTATCGAAATCAGTCAGAGATTTCTGAGCTTCAGCCTTGCCCCTGTCGGCATTGATATTTCGTGGTGAAATATAACCACTATAACATGACCTATGGTACTTTGCATCATATGCAAACAAGTCTGGGTAAGCTAACATGCGCATGCGAATTTTGTCATCTAGTCTTTCTAAAGAGGCTGCTATGATGCGGTCACGAGTTGATGCCCCAGTGCCAGTGGCAATGTTGGTCAGCTTTTCTTTTCTAATGTTAGATGACCCACATATGAGACAGTCTGTTCTTATATTGAAAGCAGATGTTTCAGCTCGCCTAAGCCGTGTTGGACCACTGTGGCAGTCAGGTGTATCATTACCAGTGCTAACCGTTCCACTGGGATCGCTTTGCACGTACTTCAGGTTACTCGAGGATGTATACCAAGCTCTGCATTTTGTGTGGTATCTAACCGTAACAGTTCGATTTAAAATGTCATCTTGGATTTTAGAAAGTCTCTCATGAACATCATCTTGACGGAGTTCTGCGGCATGAATAACTTAAAATATCTCTTAAATATTATCTCTTAAAATATCTCTAAAATCTTATCTCTTACAATATCTCTTAAATCTTATCTCTTAAAATATCTCTTAAATCTTATCTCTTAAAATATCTCTTAAATCTTATCTCTTAAAATATCTATTAAATGTTATCTCTTAAAATATCTCTTAAATCTTATCTCTTAAAATATCTCTTAAATATTATCTCTTAAAATATCTCCAAAATCTTATCTCTTAAAATATCTCTTAAATCTTATCTCTTAAAATATCTCTTAAATCTTATCTCTTAAAATATCTCTAAAATCTTATCTCTTAAAATATCTCTAAAATCTTATCTCTTAAAATATCTCTTAAATCTTATCTCTTAAAATATCTCTTAAATCTTATCTCTTAAAATATCTCTTAAATATTATCTCTAAAAATATCTCTTAAATCTTATCTCTTAAAATATCTCTTAAATCTTATCCCTTAAAATATCTCTTAAATCTTATCTCTTAAAATATCTCTTAAATCTTATCTCTTAAAATATCTCTTAAAATCTTATCTCTTCAAATATCTCTGAAATCTTATCTCTTAAAATATCTCTTAAATCTTATCTCTTAAAATACCTCTCAAATCTTATCTCGAAAAATATCTCTTAAATCTTATCTCTTAAAATATCTCTAAAATCTTATCTCTTAAAATATCTCTTAAATCTTATCTCTTAAAATACCTCTCAAATCTTATCTCTTAAAATATCTCTTAAATCTTATCTCTTAAAATATCTCTTAAATCTTATCTCTTAAAATATCTCTTAAATCTTATCTCTTAAAATATCTCTTAAATCTTATCTCTTGAAATATCTCTTAAATCTTATCTCTTAAAATATCTCTTAAATCTTATCTCTTAAAATATCTCTTAAATCTTATCTCTTGAAATATCTCTTAAATCTTATCTCTTAAAATATCTCTTAAATCTTATCTCTTAAAATATCTCTTAAATCTTATCTCTTAAAATATCTCTTAAATCTTATCTCTTAAAATATCTCTTAAATCTTATCTCTTGAAATATCTCTAAAATCTTATCTCTTAAAATATCTCTTAAATCTTATCTCTTAAAATACCTCTCAAATCTTATCTCTTAAAATATCTCTTAAATCTTATCTCTTAAAATATCTCTTAAATCTTATCTCTTAAAATATCTCTTAAAATATCTCTTTAATATTATCTCTAAAAATATCTCTTAAATCTTATCTCTTAAAATATCTCTTAAATCTTATCTTTTAAAATATCTCTTAAATCTTATCTCTTAAAATATCTCTTAAATCTTATCTCTAAAAATATCTATTAAATCTTATCTCTTAAAATATCTCTTAAATATTGTTGCGGTTCTGTGTTTTTACAAATAAAGGTGAATTTCCCCTCATAGTTAGTCACACTACAACATGTAGTCTCGTTTAAGCTCAGTTATTTCTTCGTAAGTGTAAGCGTAGACCTTTCCTATGTTTAGTTTGCGTTGAGTAGAATAATGAGAGTTAGGTCTCCTTCCAATGCTTATGCCGCCTCGATGCTTTGGTTTTTGGCGCAAATTACCACGAGGCCGGCCTGACAAATCTATCCAGGCCGAGGGAAGGCGGGACAAGAGAAGTGGGAGTGACCGGGAAGCACGAGCCACCAATCAGGGCTTGAGGGGAGTGGCTTAGCACTGCGGCAAAAGGCATGGTTTGGAACATTCGAGACGGGCCAGGGCGTGGCAATATAACCCTGTGCCCAAAGCCCCCACCTCAGTAGTTATGGGAGAGGTGCTTGTGGGTTCTGAGAGTGCACGGTGTTGAATTGAGTTACAAGTTGGGTTTGCGGTTGAGCTTGCGTGAGATCCTCCATGGAATTACGCGAGTGAAAACGTGCCGTTGTATAAATCGCGCTGTGAAGGACATCCGTGTCGGGCTACAGAGATGCGTGCATATTTTCCTGCCAGCCTTTGTTCGAGATACGCGCTGCAAGGATCCCTCCTGCCTGCTTGCCTGCCTTCGTCGAGGGTCGTGCTGTGACCGGCATAGGGCCACGCCGGGTGAGCTGTTCCTGAACGACAAAGCCGGCGCGTTCAGCGCATGAACATTCCTTCCTTCATCTCCCTGTGAGTGTGATTGGGCCCATTGTCTGGAGAGGTAAGTTAAGACTGTATAAGATCTGCCCTGTGTCTCTGTTCTTCTACCGATCATTGCAAATAATAATTATTAAACCTGTTATTTCTTTGATTCTACCGCTTTTGTGTTTTCCATCATTGACTTAGCGTAGTACGAAGTATATTGCTCTCATCGAGTTCCAATACAAAGGTAATAGCACGGACCACGTGGTGCGCCATCCTCTCGGGTGCACTAAAATTATGTGTGGTTCGTGCGAGACTTGATCCCCGCTTCCGCGGCGGCGTGGGTACTTAGGTACGTGCGAACATTGTCCCGAAACCCTGTCCCGCGTCCGACCGGAAGTGGTGACTCAAGTCTCGCTGTTGCGATGACCCAAGGAGAACAAGGGGCTTAATCTCGCCCTTGGTAAGGGAACGGGGTCGCGCAAAACCGTAACAATATTATCTTTAAAAATATCTCTTAAATCTTCTCTCTGAAAATATCTCTAAAATCTTATCTCTAAAAATATCTCTTAAATCTCATCTCTTAAAATATCTCTTAAATCTTGAAATAATTGGTGTTAGAAAGGTTCTTCTTCATTTTTGATGCCAATTGCTCGCGAGATCTGGAGACGACGTCATGGATTTTCGAAGCTCCACACGGTCTCCACGTTTTCAAAGTTAAGTCTGTTCACAATTGTATTTTGTCGAAACTGTATTTTATCTTTCGGTGTGTGAACCTATAGTGTGTCCCTTGGAAGTTTCTCAGTGTTTATCTTTCATAAATTATTCGTTTCTGTTTGCCATGCGTGTGAGGCCTTGCAGCCTCAGGCTTCCCCCGTTGAAGTTTGTTTCTTCCTTCGCTGGTTTTTCGAGGTTTTTTTTATTTTCCCTTCTCCGCCAAACTTCACCAAACATATACTCTTTGTCTAACGTTGTAACCCACACCCCTCACCCCCTCCAAAAAAAAAAAAAAAAAAAAACTTTTATTTCCTTTTCTCCTCGTGTGCTTTTGTCCCATCATGTGCTTTTGCCTCTGTCCACGTGCGCTGTCCCGCCCCGCCCCCATTATCGCCCTGCCTTCCACCTTTTGCCCTGTTCAAGTGACTCGTGGTTGTCCCTTTAGGCTTCCTCTCCCCATTGGTATTTTTGCGATTATAAGATTGTTCTTCACGGTTCTGTTTAAATATGTTTAAACTTTCCCCTGGAATGTTTTATTCAGTCGTATATTACAACACGCTGTTTTTCTTCCTATTTAAAAGGCTCCTTTCAATTTCCTCTTCAACTCATTCCTTTTCAAAAAATATTCAATCTCTTATAATTCTAAATCACTACATGCTCTAAATTCTCATTCATTCCACCCCTCCTCCATCGTTCTTAAACGGATCGCGAACTTGAAAATCACAACAAACTCAATTTGTTATAAATGTTAATCTTTCATTAATCATCCACTATCTAAACTCCCCCCTTGCCCCTCCCCTCCAAATCTCCCCCCTTGCCCCTCCCCTCCTAAACTCCTCCCTTGTCCCTCCCCTCCAAATCTCCCCCCTTTCCCCTCCCCTCCAAATCACCCCCTTGCCCCCCCTCCTAAACTCCCCCCTTGCCCCTCCCATTCAAAACTCCCCCCCAACCCCTCCTCTTGAAATCTACCCCCCAAACCATCCCTCCCAAATGTTCACTCCTCCCACCTCCTTCTCAAAGATGCCTCCTCCCCACTTCGTCTCTCTTCTATCTCATACCTCCACCTCCCCCAACCTTCTACTTTCCTCTGCCCCCCCTCAAACAACCCCTCACTGTGCCTCATCCCATCACCATCAAACCTTTCATCCTCCTCATCCTTCCCTTTCTTGTAACTCTTCTGTAATCTCTGACACACTATCAACTGCTCTTCCTACCTCCCCCTCTGATCCTTCATCTGACCCTACCCCTCCCCTGTCCTGCACCCGATGCTCCCACTCTCTCCTCATTAACGGTATGGACCTCAAACATCCGGGGCCTTCGCTCAAACCTGATTGATCTATCCACTCAGGTTGCTTCTGGCAATCCAGACTTGATCTGCTTAACAGAAACTTTCCTCCTTCAAGATGTCTCTGATTCCTTAATATCTCTTCCTGGTTACTCCCTCCTCCGGTACGATAGACCTGAGCCTCGTCCTGGTGGTGGGGTGGCTATCTTTATCAAAAACTCTCTTCCTCACTCTCCCTGCACTGCCCTCTTTCCACCCCACCACCAGGAGTACCTCTGGCTACGGCTTCCTCTCCGCTCCCACCTTTTGTTCATATGTGTTCTGTACCGTCCTCCAAACAGTGATGACTCCATTTACATTTCGCTGTCGGACAACATGGACCAACTTCTATCAACTCATCCAAACTCTATCTTCCTCATATGTGGCAACTTCAACTGTCATCATGCCAGCTGGCTGGGTGTGGGCTCATCTCTCACCAGCCATGGCACCTCAGCAAAGGACTTCTGCGACTCATTGGGACTGACACAATATGTCAATTTCCTGACCCGGATCTCAGTCAATGGAGTATCTTCTCTTCTGGACTTGGTTATGACTAACTTCCCTGCAAATGTCTGCTGCTCTTCTTCTGCTCCAATCGGTTCTTCTGATCATGTGCTTGTTAAAGTGGACATCTCTCTGGCCATTCTCAGAGAGCCTCCTCAGCGCCAACTAGTCTGGCATTTCACTCAGGCCGACTGGCACGGGCTGCAAGCAGCCATCAATCACCTGGACTGGTCTCCCATCTCTACTGCCTCTGACATCAATTCTTCCTGGGAATTCTTCCAAAGCAAACTGCTCTCTCTCTCTCATGCACAGATTTATCCCATCTTGTCTTCAGTTGTCTTACCTTTCCTCCCGTCCATGGTACACTGAATCTTGTGGTGAGGCAGTTGCCCTGAAACAACTTGCCTTTGCCTCTTGCAAGGCAAATCCAACTGAAGGCAATCTCAGTTCCTTCCACCAAGCTCGAAACAAGTGTGTGTCTACCCTGAGGATTGCCAGGAAGCACTATCTCTCCACATTCAAGATTGAACTCTCAAACCTGTCTTCTTCCTCCAAATCCTGGTCGCGTCTGGTCAAATCCGTTTCTGGTGTTTGTTCCCCCTCCATCCCCTCCCTTACCTCAAATGGCTACAAAGTTGACACCGCATGTGACAAAGCCGAATGCCTCAACTATGTGTTTGCCTCAAAATCTTGTGTCCCAAACCCATCTCTCTCTGTTCCCTCCTTTTCCAGTCGAACCCAACTGCTCCTGGACTCTGTGTCCTTCTCTCCTGACAAGGTGAATAAGTTTTTGTCAAACCTCGACTCTGATTCTGCAACTGGACCAGACGGCATCAGCCCACGGGTCCTAAAATCCTGCTCTGCCACTCTATCTCACCCTCTCTCTGTTCTTTTCACCCTCTCTTTTGCTCAAGGTCATCTGCCAGCATCTTGGAAATCAGCAAAAATTACCGCTTTACACAAAAAATGTGCAAAAACAGATCCTTGCAACTACAGACCAATCAGCCTGCTTCCAATTATCAGCAAAGTCATGGAATCCGTCATTGTTTCGGATATCAAATCCTTCCTCTTCTCCAATGGCTTGATCTCTGATCATCAATTTGGATTCAAACCAGGTCATTCTACTCTGGACCAGTTGCTTCGACTGTCTCAACAATGGATGGAGGTCCTCAATGCCAAACAGGAAATCAGAGCTGTCTCACTTGACATATCACGTGCCTTGGACACGGTCTGGCACCTCGCTCTGCTCACCAAACTCTCCTGCTATGGTATCCATGTAAATCTCCACTCATGTCTTGCGGACTTCCTCTCTGGTCGTAGGCAACATGTGGCCCTGAATGGATTTCTCTCATCTCCCCTGCCTGTTCTGGCTGGAGTTCCCCAAGGTAGTGTTCTGGGCCCTGTGCTATTTGTGGTCTTCATCAATGATCTCTCCGACTGTCTGGAAAATCCTCTCTATCTCTTTGCTGATGACTCCACTATCTGCCGCTCCATTCCTCATCCCTCAGATCGGCAGTCTGCAGCCTCCTCACTCTCTGCAGACCTGGACAAAATCACAGACTGGTCAAACAAGTGGAACATGTCTTTCAATCCTGATAAATCTCACACTCTTACAATGTCTCTCCGAAAGGACCGACTGGAAAACCCTCCAATCTACTTTCTCAAAAATCCTCTCCAAGAAGTTCTGTCACTCAAGCTTTTGGGTCTCACTATCTGCCATGATGATCTTTCTTGGGAAAACCACATTTCCAAGCTGGCCTCCAAAGCCAGTCACCAACTGGGCATCCTCCATCGTGCGAAGTCCTTCCTTGGCACACCTGAGCTCCTCACCACATACAAGGCTTTCATCCGCAGCTCAATGGAATACTGTTCCCCCCATCTGGGCTGGTGCTCCTGCCTCACACCCAGCTCAACTTCACGCTGTTGAAACCAAAGCTTTCAGAATCATTCCTACAGTCTTGTAATTCCGTAACATTATCCTAGCCCTCCCTCGGCTAGCATCGGTGCCACATGGAGGTAACCATTGCTGGCACCTCCATGTGCCTATCACTGCCATCCCCCTAAACTAATGCTCATGGACCCTGTCCGTGTAAGGAATGGTGACACCACCATTCCTCCACATCGGCGACACCACTCTCACAGTCCGCTTCACTAGGAGCCCCCGTCTATGGAGGTACGTCATCACAGCTCAGCTTCAAAAGGCCGAGCGATCCATGCGGGTGGTTGGTCTCCTGTACGAGGTGTCCGTCCGGCATTTTCTATGCAAGGGAGGAGGGATGGATGGGCCAAGGTGCAGGGCCCCATCCCTGCGCGGGGCCTCGCGGTCCCACGCACGGTGGCCCAACCGGCCACAGTCGGAGCACCGCACCCGCCAAGGTGCGTGGCTCCGAAATCTCCAACCTCCCCTTGAACCTCGCCGACTGCCTTTGCCGCCACGGCACGGCACCAACCATACAGTGCGGGGGCCGGCACGGATTGTGCATGCCGGTCCTTGTGAGACAGCTGCGGCACCGATCCCCGCCGGTCCCTGCTGCATACAACTCACCATGGGCTCGCGTCTGCTACCCGTCCCGCTAAACGCTACCCTGGTCGGTGTCGGTGCTTGAGCCGCGTCCTCACACCTCGCGACCCACTCCGCACTCGCACACCCAGGCACCCCCGCACCTCCCATACACTCCGTTACTGCACACTCTCCTTCCACATTCTCTGGTGTGCATTCTCCCTCGTAATCCGTACTCGTACTCTCTGGTGCACACCACCCAGGCTCACTCGCACCTTTCACGCACCCCATCATCGCACACTTTTCTGTTACACACTCTGTAACACCCCTGGGTGTGCACTCCTGCACACACTCTGTAACACTCTCTCCCATTACACACTCCTTAACCGCACAACCAGGTGCACCCATGCCCCTCACACACTCCGTTGTGCATTCTCACTCACACTCCTCGGCTGTCGCACACTCTTTTTCCACACTCCCAGGTGCGCACTCTCCCGTTACACACTCCGTAACACAATCGGCCATCGCACACTCTTTTTCCACACTCTCGGGTGTGCACTCCTCCTTCGCACACTCAATCATCACACATCCTGGCGCACACTTTTCTCGCTCACGCTTCGGCGCACACTCTTTCTCACACTCCTTGCCAGTTGCCCTCGTACACCACACAATGGACCGTCCGCGAACGCCCAGGTCTCGTCTCTGTCCCAAGCGCGCCAAGAACCCGTTCGCGCCAAACACATTCGCGCCATTATTTCTACTCACCTCGGGGTCCTCCTTCCCCGGCTGCACCTGCAAACCTTTTATTGAATTAGCAAGCCCGGCATCACGGTGAAAATGCAGACTTTGTTCAGGCTCCATAACCTCCCTCCGTGATTTATTTCCTATTTCTCCCGTCTCTTCGGCCCCAATTATTTCCTTTTCCTCGACGACCGCCGGCACCCATTAAATTTATTTGTCCAATTCGGCGACCGTCGGCTCTTCTACACCCCGCGTTGCGATTTCCATATCCCCAGTCAACTTGGCTGTGCCTCGCTCAAGCTCGCTCCCCACGCGTTCCTCACACTGCTTCACCTCGTCGCGTGCCACCGCGACCTTTCCGCTCAACCTGCGCCCAATATCCTCCCCCATTTTTTCCATTTGACTACTCATTCTGTTTTCCAATCCTACCTGTTTTCCAATCCGACTACTCATTCTGTTTTCCAATGTTTCACCTTGCCTCGTCTCTCATTTCTTTCAATTTATTCTCTCGGGTGTCCATTCTTTCATTTATTTTATTCATGTTATCATTTAGTCCCCGCATTTCTTTCATTTGTTTTTCCAATCGCTCACCCTGAGCCTTCATATCGTCCTTTTGGGCATTCATTGTTTCTTTCAATTCGCCATAGTTACACCTTGCTTCGTCCCTCAGTTCTTTCATTTTATCCTCTTGGGTGTCCATTTTCGCCATTATTTCCCTTTTAGTCAGGTTCACCATGTTTTTTCGTTCAAAATTTTGGTAGATTAGCAAAACTATACATTTTTGGAATATTCAGAGCATGAGGAATCCAAAAATTAATGTTTACATTTGCGTAGACACCTTTGCGAAAATGACACTCAGGACAGTGATGAAGATCTGTAAAAGCATATTCCTGAATGGGATAGACCTCGTAGATCTTGTGTATAGGACTTATAGTTCAATCTGATACTACCTATAACTTCCTATAACAACCTATAACTTCAAAGGACTTGCAATATCATGTATTATGTAATACAGTTATATCACAAATATAAAGACAATGGTTTTCAATTCCCTTTGTTTGTTGCTTTTCTATCATCCTGAGCACTATTTTGAGGCCTTTATTGGATTCCTTGACCCAGAAAACATAGGATTAGCATATTTAATTAAGTCTCTAGGTTGACTAGAAGCCGAGATCGCGCAAAATATGTATTTTATGGCGGCCATTTTCAAAATCCAAAATGGCGGCCATGCAGGTGTCTGTACAAATGCCAACATTGATTTTCAGATTCTCCATGCTCTGAAGATTCCAAAAATGTACAGGTTTGCTAATCCCAAAATTTTGAAAGAAATTATATTTGTTAACATCGTGAACCTGACTATCTTCATCACTGTCCTGAGTGTCATTTTCGCAAAGGTGTCTACGCAAATGTAAACATTAATTTTTGGATTCCTCATGCTCTGAATATTCCAAAAATGTATAGTTTTGCTAATCTACCAAAATTTTGAACGAAATTATATTTGTTAACATAGTGATCCTGACGATTTTTGATTTGTCCTCTTCCCTTTTTATGGATGCCATGAATTGAGTTCGGAGTAAGTGCAGGTCCAAACCCGCTGGCACCACGGGCTCGGCTCTCGCCGCCACGTGTGAGGCGCCGCCATTTTCTTCGCCAGCTGCCGCCCCCTCTTCGGCTTCCTCCACTACCAACGTGCGAGGCTCCGCCATTTTCTTTGCCAGCTACCGCCCCCTCTTCGGCTTCCTCCACTACCAACTGTCTCTCCTGGTCTTGGGTCATCAATTCTACCTCTTCATCTACCCCCACCGGCATTCGACCGCCTTGGCCAGCCATGGTAAGAATACAATTTGGATTTTTACAAACAAAATTTCGTTCGCTCGTAAATTCGAGTGCGTGAAGCGCACTCCTGGTTCAATCCCACTCCTGACATCAAATGTTGCGGTTTTGCGAAGCACGTTCCCTTATCGAGGGGAGATTAAGCCCCTTGTTCTCCTTGGGTGTTCGAACCGCGAGACTGAGTCGCCACTTCCAGGCAGATGTGGAAAAGGGACTGGGACAATTTTCACACGTACCGAAGTACCCATGCCGCCGCGGAAGAGGGAATCGAGTCTCGCATGAACTACGTGTAAATGAGTACACCCGAGCGGACGGCATACCACGTGGTCTGTGCTGTTACCTTGCTATTGCAACCCGATCAGAGCGATATAATTCGTACCATGCTAAGTCAATAATGGAGAGACAAAAGCGGTCGAATCAAAGGAAGAACAGATTTAATTATTATTTACACAATATACAATTTACACAATGTTCATGCGCCGAACGTGCCGGCTTTGGTCCTCCAGGAACAGCTCACCCAGCGTGGCCCTCTGGCGGTCACCGCATGTATTCCGGCGAAGGCAGGCAGGCAGGCAGGAAAATCCTTGCGGCGCGTATCTCAGCAAAGGCAGGCAGAAGGCAATATGCGCGTGTCTGTGGCCCGGCACGGCTGTCTTTCACAGCGCGATTAATACAACTCAGCGCTTTCACTCTCGTAACTGACACAGTGCAATTCGTCTGCCTCCTCGAGGACATGACTCCAGCTCAACTCCACTCATGACTCGTAACTCAACAGAGGACCCCGGCCCATAACTGATCACAGCGCATCTCCCCTCATAACTCGTCTGTCTCCCTTCTCATAACTCGTAACTCAGCACGTCTCCTCTCGCCTCATAACTGATCACAGCGCATCTCCCCTCATAACTAAGGTGGGGGCTCTGGGCACAGGGTTATATTGCCCCCGCCCTAGCCCGCATCGAATGTTTCAAACCCCGCCATTTGCCGCAGTGGTAAGTCACTTCCCTCGAGCCCTGATTGGCGGCTCGTGCTTACCGGTCACTCCCATTCCTCCTGCCCCGCCTTCCTTCGGCCTTGATCGACTTGTTCAGGCGGGCCTCGTAGTATTTCGCGCCAAAACCAAAAGCTTAGAGGCATCATAAGCATCGTAAAGGACCTAAATCTCCTTGTCCTACTCAACGCAAAACTAAACACAGGAAAGGTCTACGCATTTACTTAGAAATAACTGAGCTTTAAACGAGGCTATATGTTGTAGTGTAACTAAACTAGGAGGGGAAATTAACCTTTATTACAAAAACACAAAACCGCAACAATATGTTATATGTGTTAGCTCTTACACGAAGCCTCGACTTAGTATACGAAAAAAATTAAGTATAAATTTTATACATCTGTGTATTAATCGCACCCCTAACTTTTAACTTTTTTGATGATAAAAAAGTGGGGTTAGTACACCGGAAAATACGGTACTGGTACTTCCAAGTCCTGGGAGGACACCGTTCCACCTTCTGAAACCTTCTGAAACCCAAATTATGGAGATAACACCCAACGACACACACACACACACACACACACACACACACACACACACACACACACACACACACACACACACACACACACACACACACACACACACACACACAGTGAACATACATATACACATTGCACACACACACACACACACACACAGTGAACATACATATACACATTGCACACACACACACAGTGCACACACAGTGCACACACACACACACACACACACACACACACACACACACACACACACACACACACACACACACAAACAAATTTGCCATTTATTAGACTACTGTGAGAATCTCATCCGAATCCCTCTTGAACGTACCTCATAACTCGCAAGTCAAAGCTCCATATCGAAACCCTTGTAATTGTGTGTATTGTTGTGCCGTAGTCTATGATACGACAACAAATCCTCTACAATTGCGACAACAAAGTAATGTGCAAAAATTCCCAATTTTTTTTTATATATACAAGATCGAGGCTCGTGTAAGAGCTAACATTAATCACAAAAAAAACAAACGGACACAAACGGATAAAACATATAATAAAGTGAGCGGGAGACAAGATGAGGGTAGGGGGGGATTCACACAATTACAACATTTGGGAGCAAGGGCATCGGGAGATCTGTGGTAGGGAGAGGGCTTGGGGGGAGGAGACGTGAGAAGGGGGGTGGGAGAGGTATAAAACACATGGACACTGCTAGGACTTCCAGGAAAGAAGTCGGTAGTTCAAAAGAGGGAATCTGGGGTGAATTAATGGGGGTAGAAAAGATCAAGGTTTTGTATGGGGAAAGATAAGAGATGGTGGTGAACAGCTGTTTTAAAGACCTGGAGGGAGGAGTTGGACTGAAGAGAGTGAGGGAGTTTGTTCCAGAGGTGGGAGAAAAGAGGAATGAAAGAGTGATGGTGAGCAGAGAGTCTTGATTTTGGCAGTTTCATCAGAAGAGGGTTGCTGGCAGAACCTCTGCGACCTGTAGGAATATTTGGGGGACAGAGCACAGACAGAACTGGGAGAGCTAGGCTGGAGAGGAATCGGTAGAAGACAGAAAGACCACCAACCTGCCTGCAGTGAGTAAGTGAAAGGCCCTCAGAGTTAGCTTCATCGCGGGAGATTCCAATGATTCTGAAAGCTTTGGTTTCAACAGCGTGAAGCTGAGCTCGGTGTGAGGCAGGAGGACCAGCCCAGAGGGGAGAGCAAAATTCCATTGAGCTGCGAAAGAAAGCCTTGTATGCGGTGAGGAGGTCAGGTTTGCCAAGGAAGGACTTCGCACGACGGAGGATGCCCAGTCGGCGACTGGCTTTGGAGGCCACCTTGGAAATGTGGTTTTCCCAGGAAAGATCATGGCAGATAGTGAGACTCAAAAGCTTGAGTGAACGTATTGGGGAGGATTGTGCTTATTGAACTTATTGGAGAGGATTGTTCAGAAAGTAGATGGGAGGGTTGTCCAGATGGTCTTTTCGGAGAGACAAAGTGAGAGTGTGAGATTTGTCAGGAGGAAAGACATTTTCTACTTGTTTGAGCAGTCTGTGATTTTGTCCAAGTCTGCAGAGAGTGAGGAGGCTGCAGACTGCCGATCTGAGAGATTAGGTATGGAGCGGCAGAGGGTGGAGTCATCAGCAAAGGGATAGAGAGGATTTTTAAGAGAGTCAGAGAGATCATTGATGAAGACCAGAAAAAGCACAGGGCCCAGAACACTCCCTCTTGAGGAGCTCCACCTTGAACAGGAAGGGGAGATGAGAGAAACCCATTCAGGGCCACACATTGACTACAACCATAGAAGAAGTCCGCAAGCCATGCGTGTAGATATCCATGGATCCCATAGGAGGAGAGTTTGGTGATTAGAGGGGGGTGCCAGACCGCATCGAAGGCACATGATATACTTTACTTTACTGAAATGCAGACACGCACATATGTACGTAAGTACGTACCCAAATGCTTAACTCTGCATTTTGCTTCGCGAGTGCAGGGTAACTAGAACTGCACTCGGTAGAGGCATAGAGCGCATACCTCTGCCAGGTTGAGCAATCTATGTTTTGTATCCCATTGATAGACCGGATGTGGATTCCGACCTGAACCGAAATCTAATCGGCTTGTTCTTTTCACCTAACTAACTCGTCCACCAAGGTTAGTCATAACTCGTCCATAACTTTTTAAAATATCATCTTATATATTGCTTTTCGCACGATTTCTCAATGGTGAAGAATCACTTAAAAATTAAATAATTATCGGATCAGAATCCATATTCAGATCTTCACCAAAATCACGTGTATTCATCCATGTCAAACACACACACAACCGGTCCACCAAGTTTCATCCAAATCTGTCCATAACTTTTTGGATATCCTGCTATATGTCAGTTTTGGCCCTATCTGGCACGGGGTGACGGCACAGTTTTTCGAAGCTGTACACACTCTCCACATTTTCGAAGTTAAGTAATTGTTCACAATTGTATTTTTGTCGAAACTGTCGAAACTGTCGAAACTGTATTTATCTTTTGGTGTGTGTACCTATAGTGTGTCCCTAAGAAGATTCTTGGTGTTAATCCTTCATACCTGTATAAAAAATCGTCGGTTATTTCGTGCGGCATTTTTTGCGGCCTAGTACCTCGTTTCCTACCTTGAGTCTTTGTTTTCTCACAGCGGTCGATTATGGTCCATTTACTTTCGTTCTCAGTTTTTCCCAGTCTTTTCACCCCATACCTCCTTGATTAAAATCATAACTAAAGAACAAAAAAAAAAAAAAACATTTCCTTCTTTGTTCTAATTCGTTCTTTCGTTCTTCGACCACGTGTTTTACCCTCATTTCCCGAGATAGTTTTCACTGTTCAATTTAAAAATGTTTAAACTTTCCCCTGAAGTGCTGTATTCTGTCGTATATTATAATACTTTTTTCTTCTTCTTCTTTTAAAGGTTGCTTTCGACATGCTCACCAAATCTATTCATTCCAAAAAAATTTTCCAACTCTTACAGTTCCTCTTTCCTATATTCCATAAACTCACCTGCACCCCAACCCCCTTCCAGCATCCTTAAACGTATCTCTGACTCAAAGGTCACAAGAAACTCATTTTGCAATAAATGTTCGATTCCCATTAATCGTACAACACTTTCGAAAAGCCAAACTCACCCCTCCCCTCCAAATATTCCCCATCACCCATCCCTTTCAAATCTCCCCCCTTGCACCTTCCCTCCTAAACTCCCCCCACACCCCTCCCCTCCTAAACTCCCCCATCTCCCATCCCTTTCAAATCCCCACCCTTGCCCTTTCCATCCTAAACTCCTCCCTAACCCCCCCCCTCATAAACTCCCCCCTCATCCCTCCCCTCATAAACTCCCCGCTCACCCCTCCCATTCAAATCTCCCCACCCTCATTTTTTCACCATTTCCCCCCTCTAACCTCTCCCCCTCAAAGCGTCGTCCCCGCTTCTTCCCCCTTCCAACTCTCACCTCCATCTCCCCCAACCTTCTTCTTTGCTCTGCACCCCCCTCAAATAACACCTCACTGTGCCTCACCCAATCATCATCAAAACTTTTGTCCACCCCATCCTTCCCTTTCTCTTAGCTATTCTGAAATCTTGACACACTTTCAACAGCTCTCCCTACCTCTTCCTCCTCTTCCACATCTTACCCTACCCCTCCCCCCCTGTTCTGTATCCGGTGCTCCCCCTTCCTCTTCATTAACTGTATGGACCTCAAACATCTGGGGCCTTCGCTCAAACTTGACTGATCTCTCCATACAGGTTGCTTCTGACAAAACAGACTTGATCTGCTTAACAGAAACTTTCCTCCTTCATGATGCCTCTGATTCCTTAATATCTCTCCCGGGTTACTCCCTCCTCTGGTATGATAGACATGAGCCTCATCCTGGAGGAGGGGTTGCTATCTTTATCAAAAACTCTCTTCCTCACTCGCCCTGCACTGCCCTCTCTCCACTTCACCCCCAGGAGTACCTCTGGCTACGGCTTCCCCTTCACTCCCACCTTTTGTTCATATGTGTGTTGTATCGTCCACCAAACAGTGATGACTCCATCTCCATCTCGATGTCTGATAATATGAACCAACTTCTATCTACTCATCCCAACTCTCTCTTCCTCATATGTGGTGATTTAAATTGTCACCATGCCAGTTAGGTACTTCTCTCACCAGCCATGGCTCCTCAGCAAAGGACTTCTGCGACTCACTGGGACTGACACAATCTGTCAATTTCCCGATCCGTATCTCAGTCAACGGAGCATCTTCTCTTCTAGACTTGTGAGGACTAACTTCCCAGCAAATGTCTGCTGCTCTTCTTCTGCTCCAATCGGCTCGTCTGATCATGTGCTTGATAAAGTGGACATCTCTCTGACCATTCTCAGATAGCCTCCTGAGCGTCGAGGAGTCTGGCATTTCACTCAGGCCGACTGGCACAGTCTTCAAGGACCCATCAGTCATCTGGACTGGTCTCCCATCTCTACCGCCTCTGACATCAACTCATCCTGGGAATTCTTCCAAAGTAAATTTCTCTCTCTCATGCAAAGATTGATCCCATCTCGTCTTCAGTTGTCATACCCGTCCTCCCGTCCATGGTACACGGAATCTTGTGGTGAGGCAGTTGGCCAGAAACAACTTGCCTTCACCTCCTGGAAAGCAAATCCAATGGAAGAAAATATCATTTCCTTTCACAAAGCCGCGAAACAAGTGTGTCCACCCTCAGGAGAGCCAGGAAACAATATCTCTCCACTCTCAAGAACGAACTCTCAAACCTGTCTCGGTTTTCCAAATCCTGGTGGTGCCTGGTCAAATCTGGTTCTGGTGTTTGTTCTCCCTTCATCCCCTCCCTTACCTCAAACAGCCACACAGCTGTCTCCGCACGGGAAAAAGCTGAATGCCTGAACTCTGTGTTTGCCTCTAAATATTGTGCCCCAAACCCATCCATCTCTGTACCCACCATACCCAGTCATACCCAGCTGCTCCTGGACTCTGTGTCCTTTCCTCCTGACAAGGTGGAGAAGTTTCTGTCAACCCTCGACTCTGATTCTGCAACTGGACCTGACGGCATCAGTCCACGGGTCCTAAAATCCTGCTCTGCCGCTCTTTCACTCCCTCTCTCTGTTCTCTTCACCCTCTCTTTTGCTCAAGGTCATCTGCCATCAGCTTGGAAATCAGCCAACATCACCGCTTTACACAAAAAAGGTGCAAAAACAGATCCTTACAACTACAGACCAATCAGCCTTCTCCCAATTATCAGCAAAGTCATGGAATCCATCATTGCTTTGGATATCAAATCTTTCCTCTTCTCCAATGGCTTGATCTCTGATCATCATTTTGGTTTCAGACCAGGTCACTCTACTCTGGACATGCTGCTTCTGCTGTCTCAACAATGGATGGAGGTCCTCAATGCCAAACAGGAAATTAGAGCTGTCTCCCTTGACATATCATGTGCCTTCGATACGGTCTGGCACCCCGCTCTGCTCACCAAACTCTCCTCCTATGGTATCCATGGAAATCTCCACGCTTGGCTTGCGGACTTCCTCTCTAGTCATAGTCAACATGTGGCCCTGAATGGGTTTCTCTCACCTCCCCTTCCTGTTCAGGCTGGAGTTCCCCAAGGCAGTGTTCTGGGGCCTGTGCTTTTTCTGGTCTTCATCAATGATCTCTCTGACTCTCTTGAAAATCCTCTCTATCTCTTTGCTGATGACTCCACTCTCTGCTGCTCCATTCCTCATCCCTCAGATCGGCAGTCTGCAGCCTCCTCACTCTCTGCAGACCTGGACAAAATCACAGACTGGTCAAACAAGTGGAACATGTATTTCAATCCTGACAAATCTCACACTCTTACTATGTCTCTCCGAAAAGACTGAATGGACAACCCTCCCATCCACTTTCTGAACAATCCTCTCTCTCACTCAAGCTTTTGGGTCTCACTATCTGCCATGATCTTTCCAGGGAAAACCACATTTCAAATCTGGCCTCCAAAGCTAGTCGCCGACTGGCCATCCTTCGTCGTGCGAAGTCCTTCCTTGGCACACCTGAGCTCCTCACCACATACAAGGCTTTCATCCGCAGCTCATTGGAATACTGTTCTCCCCTCTGGGGCGGTGCTCCTGCCTCACACCTAGCTTAGCTTCATGCTGTTGAAACCAAAGCTTTCAGAATCATTGGAATCTCCCGCGATGAAGCTAACTCCAAGGGCCTTTCACTCACTCACCGCAGGAAGGTTGGTGGTCTTTCTGTCTTCCTCCAATTCCTCTCCAGCCTCGCTCTCCCAGCTCTGTCTGTCCTTCAGGTCTGCTAGCAACCCTCTTCTGGTGAAACTGCCAAAATCAAGACTCTCTGCTCACCTCCACTCTTTCATTCCTCTTTTTTCCCACCTCTGGAACAGGCTCCCCCACTCTCTTCAATCCCACTCCTCCATCCAGGTCTTTAAAACAGCTGTTCACCACAATCTCTTATCTTCCCCCATACAAAACCTTGATATTTTCTACCCCCACTAATTCACCCCAGATTCCCTTTTTTGAACTACCGACTTCTTTCCTGGAAGTCCTTGCAGTATCCTTGTGTTTTATACCTCTGCCACCCCCCTTCCCACGCCTCCTCCCCCGAAGCCCTCTCCTTCCCACAGATCTCCCGATGTCCATGCCCTCAAATGTTGTGTTTGTGTGCTTCCTCTTGTCTCCCCATCTTGTCTACCGCTTCCCTTATTATATAGCTCCCCTTGTTATATACTTTGTGTGTCTGCTTTGATTTTTTTGTGCGATAAATGTTAGCTCTTTCACGAGCCTCGATCCTGTATCCCCAAAAAAAATAAAAAAAAATCTCCCAATGGTGAAGAATCCCTTAAGAAATTCTAGCAGCCGAATCGGAATCCGGATCTTCACCAAAATATAATAATTTCGTCCTTGTCACATGCACTACGTCTCTACCAAATTTCGTCTGAGCCGTCCACAACTTTTTGAGATATCTTGTTCACAGACAAACAGACAAACAAACAGCGAGGGGTGAAAACATAACCTCCATCCACCTTCGGTGGCGGAGGTAACTAGAACAGCAATCATAGAAGGTAGTCTCACCTCGTGCATTCATTCTGAACAAAATTACCATCATCAACTGAACACGCTACTATTATGGCCCACTGCTATTTTACCCATATACCAGTGTCATCCATGCGCCCTGTCATGTCACATAGTTTCTTGGCATGGGTTATGTACATCATAAATTTAATTCTTTCCTCACATCGGTTCATAGATGAGATATTTGAAGTTTCAGATTTTCAGATAAAGCTTTCAATTCAACCAATTATGGCTGCAACACCACTTCACTGATGACGTCATCGGTATCACCCCAATATACCGCATGGGGTGTTGATGACATATGCTAAGTTTCTTTTTTTTTTTAGTTGAGCGGTTCCCAAGAAAATGATGTCCATTTTTTTCCTTTATTCCAATATGGCTGCGATAGCATGTGACCTATGATGTCAGAGTTAGCAATAAAATATTCTTCATGGAGAGTCCCTGCTATGTATAAAAGTTTCGGGGTTTTTAAGGGTCGTTTGGGTCTTTTGTGTCCTTGGGGTTGTTTAGGTCCTCAGGATCTTTTCAGTCTTTTGAGCCTTTTAGGTATATAAGGGTCATTGGGGATTTTTGGGCCCTCGGGGCCTTTTGGGTCTTTTGTGTCTTTGGGGTATTTTGGGTGTTCAGGGTCTTTTCAGTCTTCAGCATCTTTTGGGTCTTAGTGGTATTTTTGGTCCTTTGGGTCTTTTGGTTCCTCTGGGTATTTTCAGTCTTCGGGGCATTTTGTGGTCTCCAGGGCCTTTTGGGTCTTCGGTGTTTTAAAGGTCTTTGGGGTATTCTGGGTCTTCAGGGTATTTTCAGTCTTTAAGGGTTTTCAGGGTCTTTTGGGTAATCGTGGTCTTTGGGTTTTTTGGGGGGGTCTTTTGCCTATTCAGGGCCTTTTAGCTCTTCAGGGTATTTAAGGGTGATTGGGGTTTTTTCAGTCTTTGGGGTACTTTGGGTCTTTAAGGGTCTTTCAGGTATTTTGGGTCCTCGGGGTCATTTCAGTATTCAGGGCCTTTAAGAGTCTTTGGGGTATTTTAGGTCCTCGGGTTCCTCTGGTTCTTTTCAGTCTTATTGGTATTTTGGATCTTAGGGATCTTTTGGGTTTTTAAGGGTCTTTGTTTTTTTTTTGCATCTTTGGGGTATTGTGGGTCTTTAGCGGTTTTTCAGTCTTTTGGGTCTTCAGGATCTTTGGGTTATTTTCGGTATATTGGTTCTTCAGGGGTTTTTTGGGGGTCTTTTGGTTCCACTGGTTCTTTTGGATCCTCTGGAACAACACACTGCAGATCTTCTGGGTCCTTGGGGTCTTTTTGGTCCTCGGGGTCATTTTGGTATTTTGGGTCCTCAGGGTTGTTTGAATCCTCAGGGTCGTTTGCCTCATTTGGGTCCTTGGTGTATTTTGGGTAGTTGGGGTATTTTACATCCTCATGGATTTTTCTGTCTTTTATTTTTCTGTATGTATTTGTCTGTATTTTGTATGTATGTCTGTATGTATGTCTGTATTTTGAGTATTCTGGGTATTTAAGGGTCTTTGGATATTTTGTGTCTTCGGGGTCTTTTCGGTCTTTTTCATATTTAGGTCTTTTTGGTCTTTGGGGTCTTTAAGGGTGTTTGATTTTTTTTTCTGATCTTTAGGGTCTTTTGGATATTTAAGGGTATTTGGGATTTTACTGGGGTCCCAGGGTCTTTTGGGTCTTTGGGGTATTTTTAGCCTTCGGGTCTTTTGCATATTTTGGGTATTTTCCATATTCTGGGTCTTTTGGTTATTTGGGGTATTTTGGGTATTTAAGGGTCTTCTGGGTCTTTGGGTTATTTGAGATCTTTGGGGTCTTTAAGTGTCTTTAGGGCATTTTAGGTCATTTCATTTTTTTGGATATTTGGGGTATTTAAGGTTGTTTGGGGTCTTTTGATTACTCTGGGTCTTTTCAGTCTTCAGGGTATTTTGGGTCTTTAAAGGTCTTTGGGATATTTTGGGTGTTTTGGGATTTTTGGATCTTCTGGGTATTTTCGGTCTTTTGGGTCTTTTGGGTCTTTAAAGGTATTTTGGGTGTTTGGGGTATTTTGGGTACTTGGGGTCCTTTGGGCCTTGGGAATATTTTAGGTCTTTTGGGTCCTTGGGGTCTTTTGGGTCCTGGGGGTAGTTTGGGTCCTCGGGGTCGTTTGGATCTTTTGGACAATAAGGGTCGTTTGGATCTTTTGAGTCCTCGGGGTATTTGGGTCCTTTGGGACTTTTGGGTCGTCATGGTCTTTTCAGTGTTTTGGGTCTTTTAGGGTCCTTGGGGACATTTGGGTCCTCCGAGGAGGGGGGGTGAGGAGGAGAAGTCTTTTTGGGTCCTCTGAGTACTTTTGGTCAAGTATTAGGTGTACCAGCTTAAAAAATGACATGACTTTCTGGTACACCAAATATTTCAGGTTACAATTGTGGGTGGTGTCAGGTCAACTGTCCAACCAAACCATGAAGAGCGGACATACATACATACATACAGTACATACATACATACATACATACAAACACTTGCTCCATTATATATAGATTACTGAAATATCAGTCTATAGAGCTGTGGTTCTGAGTGCATTAATGCATGGTGCTGAGTGCTGCATACTCTATGGTCACCACATTTGTAGCTGGAAGCCCTACATCAACGATGTCTGCGGAAAATCCTGCACATAACGTGGAAGGAAGGGGTTTCCAATGTGAAGGTGCTAATTACATCTGGCTGTGTATCGGTGGCGAGTATCATCAAAAAAGGGCAACTGCAATGGGCTGGTCACCTCTTAAGTGTCTGAAACTGTTATTTTATGGGGAACTGGCCGTGGGCAAACGTGGCATTGGGAAACCTGGAAAGCGCAACAAGGATTGTCTAAACACTACGCTAAAAAGCTGTGATATTGACCCGGCCAAGTGAGAACACCAAACTGCAGAATTCTCGTCTTGGAGAAGAATTGTCAACAAAGGCGTCACAACATTCGAGGAGGTGAGAAGTAAGCGCATCCACCAGGTCCGCTTGAGGACAAAGAATCGGGCCAAGCGGCATCGACCAGATTTCAGTGCGACGAGTGCGGAAGACCATGCGTGGCTGGCCTCGCTGCGCATTCTCATGCTCGCCATAGGACATAATAACCCAACAGTCTTCGTCGAACTCAACATGACTTCCATCATCAATTAAAATAAAATTTGGCGAACTCAAAGATTCCTTGAATTTCTTCTTCGCTTGAGATTTTTATTTTCACAGCCTGCCATGCTATACATTGGTGCTTCATGGATGGTTTGAACCAAAAAAATCTGCCATTTGTCATTTGTGTTGAAATGTGAAAGAGATATTTCTTTTACAGCTTCATATTGTGGTCGAGTTGGTTCTATTTTAAATAGATTGTTGAATAAATGTTACTTCTCTCTTAATTATGCAAAACAAAAAGGGAAAGTTTGGATAAAAAAGAACAATTTTTGTTTACCTTCCATGCAAAATATTTGAGTAAATCCTATCCACCATGTAAATGAACTATAAAACATTGCTGCTTTTATCGTGTTTCATGCCATATTTATTCTTGAATGATTTGATGGAAACGAATAAAAAAACATGATGAATTTTATATCCAAAAACATTTCAGATGAATTACAATACAAGTATTCAGTGTGGATAAAAACCATGCACACCTTAATTGTCCTTTTACCTGTGTCACAATTTGCATGAATAAGGTGAATAAGAACTTTGAGGTTCGAGTTGGAGTCATTGTTTGGGAATGCATTGTGCAATCAAGAGCATGGGCAGCATGTGCATTATTGTTTATTTGACACTTTTAGCAATCATTTGCCTTGTCCTTGCTATGAAAGGCCAAAAACAAACAACACAAAATGAGGAGTTCAAATTCATCTCTTACAGCCTTTTATTTTGCTTTCTGGTTGGCATGGCTTTTGTTCCTGCTTACAGTAGCACTCAAGGGAAGTTTGATGTTGCTATGGAGAAATTTGCTCTTGTTGCCATGGCTTTTGGTGTTCTTGGCTGAATTTTGATGCCCAAGTGATATTATATGCTAATAAAAGTTGAGCAATAAATTGTTCTCGCAATGTTTGTCTTAATTTGTGATCCAATTATGAAAATAAAGCGAGTTTGAACATCTGCTAGTCACATGAGTATGACACCTGACTGCTGCAGTGGTGGCAGAAACCAGGTCAAAAGTGGCAGGGGGGATGTGTCCCTTGTGGGGGAGAGAGGAGTGTGAGGGGGGAGTTGGGGGAGGGTGGGACATCGAGAGCTTCTTACAACTAACACGTTCATATGATATGCCTGTGGGGCACAAATTTTCACTGTAACAACATTTTCAGTGAAGGAAACTTGTTGACTCTCAAATATTTTTTAGGAATACTATTTTCTTTGTGATAACACTCATGTTAATGTTTTCAAAATATTTAATAAGAAGCAGATTATTTTAGAATATACAAAGTAACTGGCTTTGTTGGTTTTTTTGGTTTTTTTTTTTTACATTTTGTCAATTTCTCATCTATCACAACTTTATATCCTGGAATCTTTTTTGCTCTACAAAGTGATAATTCTCTGACAAGCGCATAATAAATAAATGTAATCATAAATACAGTATACATACACCAAAAACAAATGTATGCACAAAATGCACCAAATTAACATGGAGGTATTGAAAAATGAGAGATGATGCTTATTTCCCCTTTATAGTGTTGCACATATTATTGAAACCTCTTGATGTTCTCTTTTTTTAAAAATTGAAACCTCTTGATGTCAGTCATTTCAGGCTGCAGTTTTTCTTTAAAAAAGTTATTTTTATGTTTTAAGAACATTGAGAGATATTCTTATAACAATTTGCTCAAAGGTCATAGATGAAGTTGGGTAATTGTTCTCCTCCCTCCTGCGTATTATGTCTTTGGTCCTGGGTGGAATATCAGTATCTTGAACGTCTGCACAAGAGGAATTAATCGCTGTTAGTCACATAGAAAGAACATTCAAAGTAAAATGGGAACCGAGAAGGATAGGATACATTGAATTTAGAGTTGGGGAGTCGGTGGAGACCCAGGCAGGAGTTATGTTGCCCCACTTTAAATCGAAAATACAGCCACCCAGTTAATTTCGCAGCCTGAGAGAAACAGAAAAATATAATAATGTTGACTTCAGTCTCAAGGTTAAAATCCCCAATAATCCGCGTTTTTAGAGAGTTAAATTAAATTTAGTACATAGATAAAGGAGGGAAGGAAAGTGTTACCCATATTATCATGCATCTTTACTTTAGGCTGGGAATGTTTCACCTCATATATACTGTATGACAGTGAGTCAAAAAGTTTCTCTCTCAAAAATGTTTTTCATTTGATTATAACACAAACATTGCCAATGATGTTTATTTCTCTGTAGCTTCCATTCATAAGTGAATCTTCACCATTGAGTGAAAGGGCTAAAAGCGATATACAGTCACGTGAAAAAGTAAGTACACCCCATGTAAAGTTTTGACTTTTTCAACATATTTCAACATACAGCTATTTGATCTTCATTTCAACAATATTGATAGATAAAGGTGATATAATATAACAAATATCATGAAACATTTACATTTTGTCGTCCATTGTATAATTTAAATAAACATAAATGCAAATTTCGCATGTGGAAAAAGTAAGTACACCCCTACATTTATCACGACTTCAAATACCTAAAATTAGAATCAGGTGCACCAGCTCAGGTGCAAATGATTAGAACATCGTTAGAGAGGATATTGGAGGAACCTGTCTTATTTAAACCTCAGACATTTAGTTTGGTTTGCTCTTTGTTGTTGAAGTGTGCGGCGTCACCATGCCTAGATCAAAAGAGCTCTCCGAGGCCTTCAGACAGAAGGTTATAGATGCCTACGAGTCTGGGAAGGGATTTAAAAAGATCTCCAAACAATTTGAAATCAATCATTCGACTGTCCGGAAGATCATCTGCAAGTGGAGAAGATTCCAAACAACTGCCAACTTGTTCAGGCCAGGCCGCCCCAGCAAGTTCAGCCCGAGAGCAGACCGCAAGATGCTGAAAGAAGTCTTTAAGAACCCCAAAATGTCATCACGGGACCTACAGGTAGCTCTTGCCACTGTTGATGTCAAAGTGCACGAGTCTACCATTAGAAAGAGTTGCACAAATTTGATATACATGGGAGGTGTGCCAGGAGGAAACCTTTGCTGTCCAGAAAGAACATCAGGGCAGGACTAAAGTTTGCCAATGAACACCTAGGCAAAGACCAGCACTTCTGGACCAATATGCTCTGGACAGATGAGTCAAAGGTAGAGCTATTTGGCCACAGTACCAGAAGACATGTTTGGTGAAAACCAAAGAGAGCATTTGACCACAAGAACCTGATACCAATTGCAAAGCATGGTGGTGGAAATATTATGGTTTGGGGCAGCTTTGCTGCATCAGGGCCTGGGCAGCTCACCATCATAGAATCCACTATGAATTCTTCATTGTACTAGAGGGTGCTTGAGGATAATGTGAGGCCATCTGTCGGAAAGTTAAAGACCAACCGAAGGTGGACCTTGCAACATGACAATGACCCTAAACATACCAGTAAATCCACCATGGAATGGCTGAAAGGAATAAATGGAGGGTTCTGGAATGGCCAAGTCAAAGCCCGGACCTAAATCCCATCGAGATGTTGTGGGTGGATTTGAACGAGCTGTGCATGCAAGAAACCACTCAAACATCGCACAGCCCGAAAGAATTCTGCATGGAGGAGTGGGCAAAAATTTCTTCCAGTCGATGTCAGAGAATGGTAGATAGTTATAAGAAACGCCTACTTGAGGTTGTTTCTGCCAAAGGGGGCAATACCACCTATTAGAGCCAAGGGTGTACTTACTTTTTCCACATGCGAAATTTACATTCATGTTTATTTAAATTATACAATGGACGACAAAATGTAAATGTTTCATGATATTTGTTATATTATATCACCTTTATCTATCAATATTGTTGAAATGAAGATCAAATAGCTGTATGTTAAAATATGTTGAAAAAGTCAAAACTTTACATGGGCTGTACTTACTTTTTCACATGTCTGTAGATCACATTTGTGCAGCCTCTTTCTAATGGTAGACTTGTGCACTTTGACATCAACAGTGGCAAGAGCTACCTGTAGGTCCCGTGATGACATTCTGGGGTTCTTCGAGACTTCTTTCAGCATCTTGCAGTCTGCTCTCGGGCTGAACTTGCTGGGGCGGCCTGGCCTGAACAAGTTGGCAGTTGTTTGGAATCTTCTCCACTTGTGGATGATCTTCTGGACAGTCGAATGATTGATTTCAAATTGTTTGGAGATCTTTTTAAATGCCTTCCCAGACTCTTCAGCATCTATAACCTTCTTTCTGAAGGCCTCAGAGAGCTCTTCTGATCTAGGCATGGTGACGCCGCACACTTCAACAACAAAGAGCCAATCAAACTAAATGTCTGAGGTTTAAATAAGACAGGTTTCTCCAATATCCTCTTGAACGATGTTCTAATCATTTGCACCTGAGCAAATACCTGAGCAAATACCGAATTTTAGGTATTTGAAGTAGTGATAAATGTAGGGGTGTACTTACTTTTTCCACATGCGAAATTTGCATTTATGTTTATTTAAATTATACAATGGACTACAAAATGTAAATGTTTCATGATATTTGTTCTATTATATCACCTTTATCTATCAATATTGTTGAAATGAAGATCAAATATCTGTACATTGAAATATGTTGAAAAGGTCAAAACATTATATGGGGTGTACTTAATTTTTCACGTGACTGTAGCATGATATCTCTAAAAGTTATGGACGGATTCAGACGAAACCTAGTGGACAGGTTAAGAGTGCGACAAGAACCACCTTTCGAGGCCATTTTCCCCCGCAGAGCAGGGGTTGGCCTTTTTCGGGCACCGTGGTCCCCTTTTTGAAGCAATATTTTATGGCCGGATGCCATTCCTGCCACCAACCCTGTTAGTCACCTCTTGCGACACACAGGGAATTACCAGTGAACTGGTACTCAATTTGCCGACCTCAGAAGGATGACAGACTCAGTCAACCCCCCTGGCATTAATTCAGCAATCGACCGGGATTTGAACCCAGGATCCTCGGATCCCAAGCCGGCACCCTAACCGCTAAGGACCGGGATTTGAACCCAGGATCCTCGGATCCCAAGCCGGCACCCTAACCGCTAAGCCAACACCAGGCTTAAGAGTCTGACAAGGAAAAATCGATTCGATTTTCGTGAGGATCTCAATACGCATCTGGATATGGAAATTATTTAATTTTTCAAGTGATTCTTCACCATTGAGTGATATGATCAAAAATGATATATAGCATGATATTTCAAAAAGTTGTGGATGACTTATGACAAAACTCGGAGGATGAGTTGGTAAGTGACAAGAACAAGCAGATTAGATTTTGATTAAGGTCCGGATCCAGATCTGGCCTATCAGTGAGATAGAAAACGTACAATTCCAATAGAAGAGACATATTCACTGATCTTTTGGGTCCTCAGGGTCTTATGAGTCTTTTGGGTCCTCGATGTCTTTTGGGTCCTTGTGTCTTTTGGGTTTTCCGTGTATTTTTGGGTCCTCATGGTCTTTTGGGTCTTTAAGGGTCCTTTGTGTCTTCGTGGTCTTTTGGTTCTTTTTGGTCTTTGGGGTCTATGGGGTATTTTGGTATGTCTGGGTCATTTGTGTCCTCTGGGTATTTGGGCTATTCGGGGTGATTTGGGTCTTTTGGGTCATCGGTGTCTTTTGGGCCCTTGGGGTCTTTTGAGTCTTTAAGGGTCTTCTGGGTGTTTTGGGTCTTTCAGGGTCTTCTGGGTCTTTTAACTCTTTTAGGTTATTTGGGGTCTTTTCTGTCTACGGTGTCCTCTGGGTCTGTTGGGGTCCTCTGGGTCCTTGGAATCTTCTGTCTTTTGGGTCCTCTGGGACTTTTAGGTCCTCGGACTATTTTGTGTATTTGGGGTCTTTTAGTTCCTCTGTGTCTTTTGGATATTTTGCATCCTCAGGGTATTTTTGGTCATTGGGGTCTTTAAAGGTCCTCTTGGTCTTTTGGATCCTGTGGGTCCTCTGCATATTCGGTGTATTTTTGGTCCTCGGGGTATTTTGCATCCTCAGGGTCTTTTGGGTCATTGAGGTCTTTAAAGATCCTCTTGGTCTTTTGGGTCCTATGGGTCCTCTGCGTCTTCGGTGTATTTTGGGTCCTCAGGGTATTTTGCATCCTCAGGGTCTTTTGGGTCTTTGGGGTCTTTAAGGGTATTTTGTGTCTTTGGGGTCTTTACATGTCTTTGAGGACTTTTGGGTCTGCATGGTCTTTTCTTTCTTTTGGGTCTTTTCGGTCTATGGGGTATTTGGGGTCTTTAAGCGTCTTCAAAATCTTTTGGGTCTTTGAAGTATTTGGGATCCTTCAGGTCTGTTGGGGTCTTCAGAATATTTTGGGTCTTTGGGGTCTTTTCGGTCTTCAGAGTCCACTGTCTTTTGGGTCCTCTAGGACTTTTAGGTCCTCGGGGTCTCTTGGGTTATCTGGGTCTTTTGGGTTCCCTGGGTATTTGGGTCCCCTGGGTCTTTTCTTTTGGGGGGGGGGGGTCTTTTCAGTCTACAGGTCTTTTTGGTCTTCCGGGACTTTTTGGGCAGCCTCCAGGTCTTCCACTGTCTTCAGGGTATTTTGGGTCTTCAGGATCTTTTCAGTCTTTAGGGTCTTTTTGGTCTTCATTGTCATTGAGGTATTTTGGTTGCTCTGGGTCTTTTGGGTCCTCTGGGTCTTTTGGGTACTCAGGATGCTTTTGGGTCTTTTGGATCCTTGGGGTATTTTGGGTCCTCAGGGTTGTTTGGGTCCTTGGGGTATTTTGGGTCTTTAAGGGTCTTCTGGGTCTTTTGGGTCTTCAGTGTCATTTGGTTCCTCTGGTTCATTTTTTTTTTTAGGTCTTCAGGGTATTTTGGTTCCTCAGGGTCTTTTGTGTCCTTTGGATACTCGGGGTCCTGTGGGTCTTTTGGGTCCTCTGGGACTTTTTGATCTTCTGGCTCCTCTGGGTCTTTTGTTCCTCTTGGTCTTTTGGGTCTTTTAGGTCCTCTGGCGATCTTGGGTCCTCAGAGTCTTTTGTGTCCTCTGGGTCTTTTGGCTCCTCAGGATATTTTGCATCCTCTGGGTCTTTTGGGCACTTGGGGTCTTTTGGAGCCTTTGGGTCTTTGGGGTCAAGGGGTCCTCTGGGTCTTATGGGTCCTCACTGTATTTTGGGTCTTCAACGTCTTTTTTGGTCCTTCTGGTATTTTGGGTCTTTGGGTCTTTTAGTTCATTGGGGTATTTTGGATCTTTGGGGTCTTTTTGGTGTTTTGGGTCTTCAGAGTCTTTTTGGTCTTTTTAGTCTTTGGGGTATTTTGGGTCTTAGTGGTCTTTTGGATCTTTTTAGTGTTCAGGTCTTCTTCTTTTTTATCTTTGGGGTCTTTAAGAGTCTTTGTGGTATTTTGGATCTTTGGGTGTCTTCAGGGTCTTTGGTGGTATTTTAGGTCATCAGGGTGTTTTGGATCATTGGGGTCTTTTTGGTCTTCTGGGTCCTTGGGGTATTTTTGTTCCTCGGAGTCTTCTAGGTCTTTTGACTGTGGTGAACACACAGTCGTGTTCAAAGATTGGGAATTAAAACCCACTCAAAAAATTAAAACCCCCTCCTAAAACACTCCTCAAAATATTTAAAACTTACCCTTATGGAGGGGGACAGACATCAGACATCTGTATAAACACAAAACACACACTGTATTTTATATGGTAGATTATGTACCTATTATGAGCCTGGTGTTGGCTTCGCGGTTAGGGTGCAGGCTTGGGATCCTGCCAAGGATCCAGGGGGGTTGACTCAGCCTGTCATCCTTCCGAGGTCGGCAAATTGAGTACCAGCTTGCTGGGATGAATGATCCCGGTGTGTACCCCGGTTTAGAATATGTACATCGTATCCCTGCACATCGTAAGAGCATGACCAAGGGTTGGCGTCAGGTAGGGGATCCGGCCATAAAAACATTGCCTCAAACAGGGAACCATGATTGTCATGGGGCCCGCAAGGCTAACCCCTGCTCCAGCGGGGAAAATGGCCTTAAAACGATCATTCATTCATTCATTTCATTCATATATTATGTACCTATTAATAAAGAGAGTAACACAATAATAAAGTCAATTTAGTTGTAACGCTTACCAAAACAATCTTGAGTCCAAATTTCCGTATGGCAGCCAGCCGCATGAGGTGCTGTTGGAGATTGTTATTTTTAACATTTTCATTCTGAGAAGTGAATTATTTGAGCGCCTTTTTTAATCTCTCCATTTAAAACTGAATCACCCCACTGAAAAGGTAGTCGGAGGAAAAATGTATCATACTTATCATCACCATGGAAGTGAAGTGACATTGCACAATCACCAGACGCAGACACTGTGAAGGCTCTTTTGTTGTAGCTGGATGAATAGTCATGTGAATACCCTCCGGTTAATACCAGGGCTCGCGAATGACCAAACGGCTTTAATTGAGGCAACGACCAAACACGGATTTTGCTATAAACCGTGGGAGGAAGAAGTGAAGAGGAAGAGGCAGAAGCGCTTACCTATAGTGATCCAACCACAGCTCCGATCCTGCAGGGGAATTAACTCAATGAACATGAGATTTTGAATGGAAAGGGAAAATAATGCAAGGGTTTATTTCCAAGGAATCGTGGGACAGGGAAATACGCGCCGGTAATAAAATGTCCTCAATCGGGATCCCGCACACCGACTTCCAAATACGAGACAGGGGAATGAATTGCAAAAATAACTGTCCGTCATGTACGTGTGAAATGTGGTGCATCTTAACTGTCTGCAGTCTTGTCCACCGTCCAACGCGGCTCCAAGCTCCGGCGCAAGGAAACCCTCCATCCGCTTCGCCCACGGGCTCCGCCAGGCCCGAGCGACCCGCCCCACTCCAGCCTACTCGTCGACCGCCCACGAGGTCCGTTCGCTCACAGCACCAAAAGCACCGAGCACCGCTCCAAGCACCACGAAGATGGTGAACCAACGACCACCAGGACCTCTCAAGACGAAGTGCCAAGAGCCAAGGACGAACAACGACAAGCGAAGGGCCAGCACAACTCAATACCAAGAGCAAAGCCTCAACACGACGCAATCCAAACCCGAACCGTCAGCACGGCTCAATCCCCCAGAGCGAAGCTTAGCGTCGAGCAGAAATAAGCGCAGAGATAAGAGCGAAGCACGTCAGCGTGCCCTTTTGTAACTTTGTATGTCACGTCAGTTCTGGCGGGCTACCAACCAGAGCCTTGTAGCTTCGTGCCATCTGCCGAACCGTCTCCTGCCTTCCGCGCTGATTGGCTCCAGGCTCGCGCCTTCCGCGCCAACCAATCACACGTTCCCTGTGGCGTGGTTACAGCTTGTCTCACGCGATGTTGCTAGGCCAGCTGGTGGTACGGCTGGCGGCGGCCATCCGGCGGTGCCCCGATCTGGCTTCCTGCCGGTCTTCCTCCCAGGTCATTGTAAGGGAAGGGGAATTTAATTACTGTTGTGCACTAAGGACCTATCTAAGTGTTTATATGAGTATGCGTTGCCATAAGGGACAAGGGTTTGGCGACAGGGGGATGACGAACAAAGGAATCTTATGCATAATCCCTGCACTATTTAACACGCCCTGCTCCCTCGTAGCGGGGACACAATACAGCTTATCCCGACAAACCGGACTAACATAGAACTTATTACAGGGTAGATTCCCTATCGCGACAGTCGAAGCATGTTACCTATACAGATCTACCTGGCTCTAGATATCACTCTACCCAAATTCATAATAATACCTTTGAATGAAGACCTTCGTTAAGCGATGAATAGGCCTAAATGAAACCATTAGTTGAAGCGAACATTCACGATGCGAACCTTTGTTAAGCATGGAATACCTGTACTGTAATACTGTTGCATTTATAAAGGGGAGATGGGGAAGTTGGACTAACCACTGTATGTGAATTCACATAGTAAAAGTACATTTTGACCCCTTGTATCAAGTGTGTGTGATTGGATAAGGTTGTCTGGCGTGGACAAGTTGGATGGATGGGCTGACTCATTTTAGCGTAGTTAGGTTAGATTTGTCTCATCCTATGTCTCGAGCGTCTGAACAGGTAGAAGCCAGATGAAAGTGAGGCCCGTCAGACATTGCACATATCATGGTAGCCGGCCTGTAGGTCATGGAATGCACTGTGAAATGCATTGTAGTGGTCTTTCTGCAAGATCAATGTCAATTGACATGATTGACATGATTGATGTCAATCAAGGTCAATGCAAGATCCCTTCCTGCTCAACATTTAGGATGGACCAGAGAGAGAGAAAGAAACTCCATTCGTTATATTGTTCATTTGGTGGGGGGGGGGGAGACCTTCAAGCGAGGGCACCCCTGAGTGGCGGCAAACAAGAAGGTGTGTATTGACCTATGTTACTTGGTGATCTTCAGAGGGAAGTCAGAGACTTTCAAGCTTTTCAACAATGCAAATGGTTGCAAATCTCCACAAAATCGGAACGAAATTACATATGGAACTCTTTTCCTTTACATATGGAATTACTCTTTTCTCCTGCCTCTGGAACCAACTCCGCTCCCTCTTTTTGTATATTTTATTTGTCTGGTTGTTTTGTTAGTGAAATAAATGTTAGCTCTTTCACGAGCCTCGATTCAGTATACAAAAAAAAAAAAAAAAAAAAAAAGCTTGCCTTTCAGACGTCTTCAGACCTTTAGCTTCCAGGTGGCCACGATATCTTCATAATGACTATATGTGGATGTTAGCTGTGATGACAGCAAAAGATTCAACGTCATCACCACAAAACTCTTGGCAAAAGAAAACAGTCTTATCAACAAGCACCTCGTATTTTTTTTTTTCAAATGAAACACAAGCTACACCAATAAATGTATGCAAAACAAGATCACGTGTATGCATGCAAAATCAAAGAATGGCAATCTGATACATCATCGGCTTTTCTGGATCCATCCAGTATATCAGGTCAAGCAAAGGACGGTCCTCTGACAAGATCACGTGTATGCAGGTAAATTCAAAGAATGGCAATCTGATACATCATCGGCTTTTCTGGATCCATCCAGTATATCAGGTCAAGCAAAGGACGGTCCTCTGACAAGATCACGTGTATGCAGGTAAATTCAAACAATGGCAATCTGATACATCATCGGCTTTTCTGGATCCATCCAGTATATCAGGTCAAGCAAAGGACGGTCCTCTGACAAGATCACGTGTATGCAGGTAAATTCAAAGAATGGCAATCTGATACATCATCGGCTTTTCTGGATCCATCCAGTATATCAGGTCAAGCAAAGGACGGTCCTCTGACAAGATCACGTGTATGCAGGTAAATTCAAAGAATGGCAATCTGATACATCATCGGCTTTTCTGGATCCATCCAGTATATCAGGTCAAGCAAAGGACGGTCCTCTGACAAGATCACGTGTATGCAGGTAAATTCAAACAATGGCAATCTGATACATCATCGGCTTTTCTGGATCCATCCAGTATATCAGGTCAAGCAAAGGACGGTGCTACTGTTACGTCCTATGACATGGCAAGTATGCAATCTCAGATCAGAAAAATCACTGTGTACAGCCATCTATCTGCAGTGTTACTCTCACTATCTTATCCTCTCTTTTGCAGCAACATGCAGATATCAATAAGTGAGCAAGCAATATATGCTTCCAACACATGCAAACAATTAAATAATCAAGTCTTACGACAGAAATTTAACAGAAAATGGAAAATGCATTCTTTCATAGGTATAATAAAACAATCTTTTCTACACTTGTGTGAAACTTATTGATTGTAGTAATCTTTACTCTTTAGTGAAATTATTATTTGAGGAGAAAAAAATATGTGAATTTTTTTTGGGGATTTGCCGGTAACAATTGGTTTTCAAATCAGTGTAATCATTTATGTGATAATACTACAATTAGCAGTAACTACTGCAGTTATTTTTTAATAATTGCGAAAAGACATTTTAGTAAGAGACAAATTTAACAATTCAATAAAGTTAAACAGCCATTTTCGAAATATTGATTCATTTAAAAAAAGCAATTGGTTTCGTGGAAGGTTTTCATTATAAATAGCTTGAGTGCATTCACCCACATTTTCAGTCCTCGTTTTGCTTCATGGTCTTTTAGGATTTGAACCAGGTTATTGTAAATCGATCAGCTGCTTAACTGGACAAATATAGGTTTCTCCAACAAGGTATGAATTGTGTGTGTGTAAAACCTCGAGGAAGAACGGTGCCCAGCTGATGATCCATGCAGTCGGGAAACGAGTCAGTTGCTTACGGGTTAAGGTTCTTGCTTTAGGTGGAGGAACTATGTTTGAGGTTTACAATTTAAATAAAGTTAAATATGGGATGTTGTGAAATTAACATCATTTACAACAATCCTTTAAATTATTTATATTTAAGTTTAGGAACAACCGATACTGTACAATTAATTAAGTGTGTGTGTGTGTGTGTGTGTGTGTGTGTGTGTGTGTGTGTGTGTGTGTGTGTGTGTGTGTGTGTGTGTGTGTGTGTGTGTGTGTGTGTGAATAATGTTAATGTTTAAATAATCTATAAGGTTATTTCACTTTTATCAATATTTATTCTTCTTTATTTTTACATCGGCCACCGAAGGTGGATGGAGGTTATGTTTTCACCCCGTCTGTCTGTCTGTTTGTTTGTTTGTCTGTGAACAAGATATCTCAAAAAGTTGTGGACAGATTCGGACGAAATGTGGTGGAGAGGTAGCGTATGTGACAAGTACGATATGATTAGATTTTGGTGAAGATCCGGATTGATTCGGCTACTAGAATTTTTATTGTGATTCTTCACCATTGGGAGATCGGGCCAAAAACGATACGTAGAAGGATATCTCAAAAAGTTGTGGATGTATTTGGACGAAACTTGGTACAGAGGTTTCATATGTGACATGGAAGAATTGATACAATTTTGGTGAAGATTCGAATCCGGATTAGAGAAGTTTTTAAGTGATTCTTCACCATTGAGTGATCGGCCTAAAACCGATATACAACACGATATCTCAAAAGGTTATGGGTGGATTTGGACAAAACTTGGACAGGTTGTGTGTGTGACAAGACCGAATTGATTCGATTTTGGTGAAGATCTGAATATGGATTCGGAAACGAGACTTTAGTTTTTAAAGTGATTCTTCACCATTGAGAAATTGGTCGAAAAGCGATATGTCGCCTAATATTTCAAAACGTTGTGGACAAGTTATAACTAAACTTGGGGGATGAGTTGGTTAGGTGACAAGACCAAGCCGATTAGACTTTGGTTCAAGTCCGAATCCAGATCCGGCCGATCAGTATCACTCATCAGTGGGACACAAAACGTAAACTGTTCACCTGGCGGAGTATGCTCTCTACCGAGTGCCGTTCTTAGATTCGAGTTTACTCTTTCAGTTAATTTCTCAGGTGATTAATTAATATCTCACTCGGTCAAATTTGAAGTTTGTTATCACACTGAAAACCGAGTCTAATTTTAAGATTGAAAACGCAATCCAGATCGGAGAGGACAATTGTCATGAGCGTACATAATTGATGAACAAGAAAACGCAAATTCACTGAAATATGGAACTCGGAAGTTCCGTTCACCGAAACGCAATATTCTTTTAAATATGATATATGTCTCATAATTGAGCTGCCACTCACACATCTTACACACATGACATACAAATGAGACACAACATAAGAGTATTAAACGAAAAAACAACCACTTGAGTTTCGGGGAAGTGACGCACGGGCTACTAATGACGTCACAACAATGGCGGCATTTTTCTCACCAGTTATAATGGGTGGTTTGCCATTGGATTCCCAACGTTATTTGTCTGTGCTCTAACCTTTTAAAGGCTGAGCATCAAGCAAGGGAGCAACACGTAGGCCTACCATTTTTAAAGTCTTTAGTATGACTTGTCGGTGGTTCAAAGCAAAGATGTCAGAGCAAGATGAACCACTCGGCCGTGAACGGGAAGTATCCAATGGGCGTGCTAGGCCGCCATTTTAGAAAGCAACTGCGCAAGCAACGCTAGGTTAGAGCAGGGCATGACAACATTAGACCCTATAGGCCTACCTACAATCATGGACGTCCAAAGGGGAGGTTGTGGGAGAGGGAGTCTGCCCACCCCTCCCCCCCCCCCCCGGACCTCTTCCCCCCTCCCCCGGACCTCTCCCCATTTTTCCCTTACGTTGAAGCACGTAAAATAAAGATAGCAGGTCCTTTGGACTGACTTTTATGCATTGTACACTCCACCTTAAAACGCGATTTTAATGTAAAATCTCACAAAAAGGGCAAATTCCTTCTCATACACTTTAGTAGGCTCCAGTTTACTGAATTATTGAAGAAATGTCTGGGAGCTTCAACAGGACAAGTCACACAATTTTTTCCCTTCTTTGAACTTTTTTTGTCCCCTCTCTCAGAAATTTATCTGGCGAATGCCCATGCCAACAATGTAAATTGGAATCTCAATCTCCATACCCATGCCATCCCAAAAAATAAAGAATAATAACTAGCCATATCTTGCATAACACAGTTGTGGGAGCAGTTTCAATCAGATTTTGACATGAAATATTTATCCACTTTTTTTTATTGTATACAAGATAGAGGCTCGTGTAAGATCTAACATTCATCACAAAAAAAAAACAGACACATAAAACGTATAATAAAGGGAGCGGAAGACAAGGTGGGGAGAGAGAGGGAAGCACACAAGTACATTTGAGACTTCTCGTTCAGACTTCAGTCTCAGACTCGTTCAGTTCAGACTTCTCGTCTGAACCTGGAAGTCGTAGAGAACCTCTTCTCAACCATAAAGGAGGAAAGGAGGGGAGGCAAGGGGGTGCAGAGACAATCCATCTGCAAAGGAATTCAGATGTGCATTGAGGATGGTGACGGTAGCTGAATTAATCAAACCGGCTGCTGGAGCAAATTGCTCACCAGACTCAGACAAATTAATTCTGATGCTGCAGAGTCTCACCAACAAGAAAATAACGAGTTGATCAGTCCAGTTTGTCACACCTGTTGAGCACAGATAGAATAAATGTTGCAATTGCTAATGTTCAACTCAGGCCTCATCAGCAGAACACACCAGCGTACACCTCTGGTTATCTGTGGAGCAGAATCCGCAGTGGACATGAATTGCTGTCATCGTGTCTGTTTTGCAGAAAGGCTCTTCCAAGAAGTGGTGCTGGATTGGATGATCCCACTCTGCTCTTTTTTTTTTTTTAATATACTGAATCGAGGCTCGTGAAAGAGATGACAACCGCGAGGGAAAGACAGCACAGGGGGACCGTGAGGGAAAGACAGCACAGGGGGACCGTGAGGGAAAGACAGCACAGGGGGACCGTGAGGGAAAGACAGCACAGGGGGACCGTGAGGGAAAGACAGCACAGGGGGACCGTGAGGGAAAGACAGCACAGGGGGACCACGAGGGAAAGACAGCACAGGGGGGCCGAGAGGGAAAGACAGCACAGGGGGACCATGAGGGAAAGACAGCACAGGGGGACCGTGAGGGAAAGACAGCACAGGGGGGCCGCGAGGGAAAGACAGCACAGGGGGACCGTGAGGGAAAGACAGCACAGGGGGACCGCGAGGGAAAGACAGCACAGGCTTCACTTCTTCACTTAATTCATAACAGGCATATGACATCCAAATCTAACTTTCGATCTCTGATAGTCCCATCTGATGAGTTCCTCACTTTTTGTTCACACTGTGAGGAAGCGTTTCACACTGAATTCAGTAAATCTAAGATGACGAGAAACAACATCTGTCTCCTGCTCAATGAAGCCATACATCAGCTGGATGTCTACAAGGATTTGCACGTTTCCAGTGACAAAAGGAAATCCAGAATAGTTGCAACATTTGTAAGCGTCTGTCCAGTACGCACTGAAGTTGAAGAACAGACGTGTACATCATGCCACCTTGTCAAGAGGAGGTGTAGCGTCTGAATATGAATGCAAACAAAAGGGGAATATGCACTGATGCCATATATTTTAACTTTCTACCCATCCCTCACCCTCAAAACGAATTATTAGAATTATTTTTTTCAAATTAAACAGAAAAGCAAATAGACAGCACCAAGGTTACAAGTCAACACTTTTCCTGAAATTTTCATGTTGCAGTTTAAGCCCAATAGTTTTTTTTTATTCTTTTTAATTCCTTTCTTGTTACAAAAACACCAGTGATTGCACCATTATGTCACCAAAATAAAACATTCCACTCATAATACAATTAATTCCATTCATTTACACACCAAAACAGGCAAGAAGAAAATTGCCTTTAAATTGATATTCCCTCCTCTCCTTTGCATCAAAAGGAAAAAGAAAACCTTTCATCATTCAGTGCTACATCAGCGACGCAGTAGTCATGGAGCACCGCAGGTAAGTTGCTTACTAAAAATAAAATGGCGGCCGTTCCGCCCCAGTGTGTACTTCACTCTTTTATATGGGTTTACGGCCGAGAGATTTATCTTGCTCTGCTCTAATATCTTTGGTTCAAACTGTCAACCTCCCAGATGCAGAGCAGATGCTCCAACTATTACACCACCCAGTCTTGTATCGATCCAGACACGGAAATGATGTTCTAACCATTACACCACCCAGTCTAGTATTGATCCAGACACGGAAAGAATGCTCTAACCATTACACCACCCAGTCTAGTATCGATCCAGACACGGAAAGGATTGTCTAACCATTACACCACCCAGTCTAGTATTGATCCAGACACGGAAAGAATGCTCCAACCATTACACCACCCAGTCTAGTATTGATCCAGACACGGAAAGGATGTTCTAACCATTACACCACCCAGTCTAGTATCATCCAGACACGGAAAGAATGCTCTAACCATTACACCACCCAGTCTTGTATCGATCCAGACACGGAAATGATGTTCTAACCATTACACCACCCAGTCTAGTATCGATCCAGACACGGAAAGGATTGTCTAACCATTACACCACCCAGTCTTGTATCGATCCAGACACGGAAAGAATGCTCTAACTATTACACCACCCAGTCTAGTATCATCCAGACACGGAAAGAATGTTCTAACCATTACACCACCCAGTCTTGTATCGATCCAGACACGGAAAGAATGCTCTAACTATTACACCACCCAGTCTTGTATCATCCAGACATGGAAAGAATGCTCTAACTATTACACCACCCAGTCTTGTATTGATCCAGACGCGGAAAGGATGCTCTAACCATTACACCACCCAGTCTAGTATCATCCAGACACGGAAAGAATGCTCTAACCATTACACCACCCAGTCTAGTATCATCCAGACACGGAAAGGATGCTCTAACCATAACACCACCCAGTCTAGTATCATCCAGCCACGGAAAGGATGCTCTACCCATTACACCACCCAGTCTAGTATCATCCAGACACGGAAAGGATGCTCTAACCATTACACCACCCAGTCTAGTATCATCCAGACACGGAAAGGATGCTCTAACCATTACACCACCCAGTCTCATATCGATCCAGACCACTGATCTCTATACTAACTGGATTGGAGGCTCGACGCCAAATCAACGCTAATCGGTCCATTCACTGTGAAGTCACCGGAAGTAGACTCATCGCCATATTGGTTCCCCCAGAAAATCTGCGTCCGTTCATTGTCTTTATCAAAAGACAATGCCTGCTATATTTTATAAAATAATTTAATCAAAATTTCAACAAAACATTCCATTCAAATTGACTTTAGACAGCAAGTTGCTGTGAGGAAAGATGCCGTCCTGTACAGCATATGGATGTACGACGTACAAATTCAGTCAAGACCATCTGGCGCTTTTCTTCGCAGCGGTACGTTCATGTGGAGGATTTAACAACAATTCTATGGCTCGTCAATTTCAGTCGACCTACAGGCTACAAGCGCCTCCTAATGCGACATCATGTAAAAAATGGTACTGGAAACTGTTCCCTCTTGGATCATCACACTGACATTCTTCCAGTTCAGAACATTACACAATCGACAATCAACATTGCACGCAAATATGACATCATCGACAGACAACCATCACAAGATGACCATGACTACGCTGACATGCCAAACTTCGAAACAGTTTCACAATACAAAGAGGCGGCTGTTGGCTACATCGCTGGCTACGTAGTTCGCATGATGAAGAAGAGAATCGACTGCGTGTCTTGTGCGATAGCACTTACTACTTCAGATGGTAGTTGCCATAATTTCTTGAGGATGAAAGACCATGGGGGCCTCCAGAAAGCATCATCAAGCGCCATTGCCACATGCTTGGAAACCGAGAAATGTTTTCAACGACGACTGAAGACGACAAATGGGAATCTTCCTCAAGGATCCGGAATTTCAGCTGCAGTATCCATGGCTGTTATGAGCAATACTGTTCATATGGACTTATTTCCTGAACTGCACTCACACCAGTTTGAAACTGCAGTGGAAGATAATCATATTCACAACCTCGTGAAGATAGCAGCTTCTTGTTATTGTCGAATCAAACTCTTTCATCTTGGGGAAAGGGAGACGGAAGCCATCACCGGAGAGAAAGTCAGGAAGCAGATGTCCAAACTGATTTTGTTCAAGCACCAGTGAGATTATAGAACACACATGATACAGTGTACACATGTTGCTATTTGATATTCTGTAATTATAATTATTTATCATAATTTGGCAATATCCTGACATGTTTTGGAGGAGAATAACAAAAATATTTACGATGACCATCATATTTCTCCGCCCAGAAGTGCAACTCAGAAGTTTGTTTTCACTATACTCTTCTGATTCTGATTCTTTGATAAATGGATGCAATTTATTTTCAATGGTACTCACTTCGGTAAGAATATTGTGCCATGTGGAATGAAAAAACAAAACAAAACAAAACCAACACTTGACCACAAATATGGTATACAAGAATTCACATACCAATTTATTTTGCAGATTCATGTTATATTTATCAGCCATGAAAAAGTAAACACAGTCCTATTTTCCTATTCTTTAAATTGTTAAAGAATATTTAATTAATATTAATATTTAATATTAATATTAATATTATTTAATATTTAATTTAATTTATTTAATTATTATTAATTATTGAATTATTTATTATTATTATTTATTATTAGAATATTTAATTTATTTAATATTTAATTAGAGGGAATTTAAAGAATTTAATATTTAATTATCAGCATATTTCCTACGAAAATTCCACCTTCCCACTTTATTTTATTCCATTCCGAATTGATTTTAATGCGTTACAGGGTTGAAAAAGCATTTATATTACAGGATTGATGAAATGCCATCGTATGCTGCTTACGGTTATAAAAACCGCAGCGGTTGATTTGAATGAAGAAGAGGATTCACATTACATCGGCAAATGACATTCGTTTTGGGGAATCGTGGGGGAGCAAAGGTGGCGGACAAATGGCTTCAAAAAATGAGCTTCCCTTCCTATCCAGTTAGTATGGAGATCAGTGATCCAGACATGGAAAGGATGTATTGATTGGAAAACCATTACACCACCCAGTCTAGTATTGATCCAGACGCGAAAAGGATGCTCCAACCATTACACCACCCAGTCTAGTATTGATCCAGACGCGGAAAGGATGCCCCAACCATTACACCACCCAGTCTAGTATTGATCCAGACGCGAAAAGGATGCTCCAACCATTACACCACCCAGTCTAGTATTGATCCAGACGCGGAAAGGATGCCCCAACCATTACACCACCCAGTCTAGTATTGATCCAGACGCGGAAAGGATGCTCCAACCATTACACCACCCAGTCTAGTATTGATCCAGACGCGAAAAGGATGCTCCAACCATTACACCACCCAGTCTAGTATTGATCCAGACGCGAAAAGGATGCTCTAACGTCTACCCATAACTCCACCCAGGTGAACTTGTGTGCCTCCTCTCTCTCTCTTTCCCCATCTTGATCTTGTCTCCCGCTCCCTTTAACATGTTTTATGTCAGTTTTTTTTTGTCATTAATGTTAGCTCTTACTCGAGCCTCGATCTTGTATACAAAAAAAATGTGTGTGTGTGTGTGTGTGTTTTTTTTTATGTGCAAATGTGTGTGTTTGTTTGTGTTCAAATGTGAAATGTGTGTGTTTATGTGCAAATGTGTATGTGTGTGTGTTTGAGTGCAAATGTGTGTATGTGTGTGTGTGTTTGAGTGCAAATGTGTGTGTGTGTGTGTGTATGTGTGTGTGTGTGTGTGTGTTTGAGTGCAAATGTGTGTGTGTGTGTGTGTGTGTGTGTGCATGTGTGTAAAGATGTGTATATGTGTGTGTGTGTGTGTGTGTGTGTGCGTGTGTGTGTGCGTGCGTGCATGTGTGTGTGTGTGTGTGTGTGTGTGTGTGCAAATGTGTGTATGTGTGTGTATTTGTGTGAAAACGTGTGTGTGTAAATATAAGTATGTTTGTGAGAGCTGGTATGCGTGTGCTTGTGTGCATTAATGTGTATGTGTATACAGTCACGTGTAAAGGTAAGTACACCCCATGTAAAGTTTCGACTTTTTCAACATATTTCAACATACAACCATTTGATCTTAATTTCAACAATATTGATAGATAAAGGTGATAGAATATAACAAATATCATAAAACATTTACATGTTGTAGTCCATTGTATAATTTAAATAAACATAAATGCAAATTTCGCATGTGGAAAAAGTAAGTACACCCCTACATTTATCACTACTTCAAATACCTAAAATTAGAATCAGGTGCACCAGCTCAGGTGCAAATGATTAGAACATCGTTAGAGAGGATCTTGGAGGAACCTGTCTTATTTAAACCTCAGACATTTAGTTTGATTTGCTCTTTGTTGTTGAAGTGTGCGGCGTCACCATGCCTAGATCAAAAGAGCTCTCTGAGGCCTTCAGAAAGAAGGTTATAGATGCCTACGAGTCTGGGAAGGGATTTAAAAAGATCTCCAAACAATTTGAAATCAATCATTCGACTGTCCGGAAGATCATCTACAAGTGGAGAAAATTCCAAACAACTGCAAACTTGTTCAGGCCAGGCCGCCCCAGCAAGTTCAGCCCGAGAGCAGACCGCAAGATGCTGAAAGAAGTCTCTAAGAACCCCAGAATGTCATCACGGGACCTACAGGTAGCTCTTGCCACTGTTGATGTCAAAGTGCACGAGTCTACCATTAGAAAGAGGCTGCACAAATTTGATCTACATGGGAGGTGTGCCAGGAAGAAAACTTTGCTGTCCAGAAAGAACATCAGGGCAAGACTAAAGTTTGCCAATGAACACCTCGGCAAAGACCAGCACTTCTGGAACAATGTGCTCTGGACAGATGAGTCAAAGGTAGAGCTATTTGGCCACAGTACCAGAAGACATGTTTGGTGAAAACCAAAGACAGCATTTGACCACAAGAACCTGATACCAACTGTAAAGCATGGTGGTGGAAATATTATGGTTTGGGGCAGCTTTGCTGCATCAGGGCCTGGGCAGCTCACCATCATAGAATCCATGATGAATTCTTCATTGTACCAGAGGGTGCTTGAGGATAATGTGAGGCCATCTGTTGGAAAGTTGAAGCTCAACCGAAGGTGGACCTTGCAACATGACAATGACCCTAAACATACCAGTAAATCCACCAAGGAATGGCTGAAAAGAAAGAAATGGAGGGTTCTGGAATGGCCAAGTCAAAGCCCGGATCTAAATCCCATCGAGATGTTGTGGGGGGATTTGAAACGAGCTGTGCATGCAAGAAACCCCTCAAACATCACACAGCTGAAATAATTCTGCATGGAGTGGGAAAAAATTTCTCCCTGTCGATGTCAGAGACTGGTGGACAGTTATAAGAAATGCCTACTTGAGGTTGTTTCTGCCAAAGGGGGCAATACCACCTATTGGAGCCAAGGGTGTATTTACTTTTTCCACCTGCGAAATTTGCATTTATGTTTATTTAAATTATACAATGGACTACAAAATGTAAATGTTTCATGATATTTGTTATATTATATCACCTTTATCTCTCAATATTGTTGAAATGAAGATCAAATAGCTGAATGTTGAAATATGTTGAAAAAGTCAAAACTTTACATGGGGTGTCCTTACTTTTTCACGTGACTGTATATGGTTTAACACATGTTTTGTACAATGTAATGGTGATTCAACAGCATATTATGTGCATCCACATCGACCTACAGTTTTGGAACTGAACAAATTACAAAGTCTGCCTTGACTGATGGTAAACTACCAAGCATAAACCGTGCTAAGAGACCACAGCAGTGTTAATGCTTTGCCAAGAGTATGGTACATTATTGATGACTAGCAGAAGTACCCGGCATTGCCGGGGGGGGGTGGAGGGGAGGGGAGAAGAGGGGGGAGGGGGAGGGGGAGGGGGGGAGGGGAGAAGAGGGGGGAGGGGGAGGGGGAGGGGGGGGAGGGGAGGAGAGGGGGGGAGGGGGAGGGATGGGAGGGAGAGGGGGGGAGGGGGAGGGATGGGAGGGAGAGAGGGGTTGGAGGGGGGGAGGGGCAGGTTGGGGGGGGAGGGGGAGGGGAAGGAGGGAGGGGGAGGGGGAGGGGGAAGGGAGGGGGAGGGGAGGATGGAGGGGGAGGGGAAGGGGGAGGGAAGGGGAGGGAAGGGGAGGGAAGGGGAGGGCCAGTCAACAATGACGTTGCAGTTCTCATGGTCGGAGAGCAGCACAACAATCGCGACATCGTCCTGCATCTTCGCAACAGCCCGAAGCGGCTTTGGAGACTCACCGATCCTGTGACGCCCTCCAGTACCGGCGTTGCCGGGCGGGGGAAGGGAGACCGGTACATTCCCAACCCGTACATTCGCCCTCTCGACTCAAGCTCACTCGGACAATAGCCTTGCACAAATTACACCGTGAAAGCCCAATGGCCATGTCTATGCCACAAATCAAGTACGTGAGCGAGTCGGGCGCACTGAGTCGGGCGCACTGAATTGAAAATATATAGAATGCTCATACTCCGTGAAAAGTGAAGCAGCCGTGTCGCCATCTTGGTTAGCACGACTCGACAAACTCGCTTCGCGGATCTCGTTTGTTTTGAACGTGTGAATTACATGCGAACGCGTAACTGTGAGTTTATGGCGGCAAGGAACATCACGTGATCGCTCTGAGCGAATCAGCGCGCTGCTCTGCCACCGCTCAGATTCCGTGTATTATATTCCTCGCTGAAATGCGCTGAGGTAAATATGAATAAAAAATATGGAAAATATGCTTATTGTGTATTTTTTTGCAGAATATTGTGAAATACAATACTGTAATAGAAAAATTCACCTGATGATCTAATTTAGGTATCAGACAATGCTGCTTGCCCTCCTGCTTTTTGCTAACCTACCTACTGTCAATGGAGGATACATGGATGAGAATGAAAATGGACTAAGATGCAAATCATGCAGTGGCAACGTAAACATTGCTGGGTTTTTTCCTGTTCATGTGTACAAAGCACCACCATCGTTATCACTAAAAGAAGCCCCTCCAACCAGAACCTGCACCACGTATGTCTACATTGTTAAATTTTTCAATTACAATACATTCAACTGTCTGAGAGATGGTACAGAAGTAGTGCACCTATTTCTGCACTGCATAGCCTTTGTTTTAACTTTCATCTGACTATAAATGGTGGGATGAGTGCATTACAGATAGAACTTTGTATCATAAAGTGCGTTGTCTTTTGGAACAATACTGGACAGATGCTAAGCTGGGTGTCCCATCTGCAAGTATTAGTTGGTGGATGTAAAATAACCGACAACATCTTTAAATAAAGAGTAAGCAAGTTATCACTGGCATCCTGAACAAATTACAAACTCCTCCCAAAACCTAGTGCTCCTGCTGGAGAAGACTGAGGTCTATGAACTAAAATTGGTGGAAAAACTGCTCAAGATGACCCATTGTGTTAGACCATTATAAACATCAATTATAACATATATATATATATAAATATATATAAATATATATATATATATATATATATATATATATATATATATATATATATATATATATATATATATATATATATATATATATATATATACATATATACACACACACACTGTTACGGATTCGTCACTTCCGTTGTTGTGGTTTTCATCCACTGTAAACTCTTTTGATTCCATGTATTATTATTGTTGTCGTTTGAGGGAAATAGAAATTATTATTTTCAAAAGGTAAAAAAGTGAATGTTTTAAATTAAACCGGAACCGGACGATGACGAAGAGGAAGAGGAGAAAAGAAGGCGGAGCGAGTGAGTTCGACAAGAAAGCCGAGCTGCTTCGAGTTCTGGAGCAAACGTTGATGAACGGAGGTCACTAGCGAACTTCGGGTTTCCCGGGAAAGGGATTCTTGCGACAGAGTTGTTATCGCTGTGACAGATCAACCTGCGTGTCAGGTTTTTGGTGGTGGATTCCGAGGAGAATCATCGTCGGGCCGTTACGCCTCGAGAACGGGCCATCGGCCATTTTGACTCGTGCGCTTTGCGCATCGCGCAAGGTCTTTGCTTCGCTTCAGCCGTTTTCACCGCATTCAGACGTTTATCTGGTGTGTGTGTGTGTGTAACGTGGATTTTGAAGGTAAATTTGCGGTTCACCGACTGTGAGCCGTGAAACATCCATACCCGAGGGTGTGATTTCCCAGTCGCCTGGGGGGCGCCTTTGGATTTCCCAGTCGCCTTGAGGGCGCCTTTGCGCAGCTTTGGCCGCATGACTGTGACTGTCATCCGAACGGGATTCTGGTCTCGATTAGACGTCGTTCTGACGATCGCTGGAGCGGATCGACTTTGGCTTGAAGCCGGGATCGACTTTGGCTTGAAACCGGAACCAACTTTGGCTTGAAACCAGAATCAACTTTGGTTTGAAGCCGGGAAAGAGACATTGGGAATGTTCTTGTTTCACTCACTTGGAGCACAGTGAGTTATATATTACGAAACTGATGGTACCATTATAGGATATATATTGATTGTACTTTTGATTAATATTATTGTTGTACTGTTATTCTTGTGTGATCTTAATACAATATTTGTTTGTTGGTAACAATTGGTGTGGCTTCACCATTGATCTTTGACATACAGAATAACACATTTTTCTGCCGTGACTCCTCTCGGGGCTCGGAGGTACACCGTGACTGGGGGTTGGGGAGGAGCACGTAACAGAAATTGGGTTGCTCGTCCGGGATAGAATAGAAATTGGAATTGAAATATTGGACATCGTAGAATATAATCATCATAGAATAGAAATTGGGGGCTCGTCCAAATTGGGGCCCAAATATAAATTGGGGGCTCATCCAAAATTGGCCCAAATTGAAATTGGGGGCTCGTCCAAAATTGGCCCAAATTGAAATTGGAGGCTCATCCAAAATTGGCCCAAATTGAAATTGGGGGCTCGTCTTTGCTGACAAAACATTCGTCCGGTATTAAATTCCCTAATAACATTCGTCCAGGATTAAATTCCCTAATAACATTCGTCCGGGATAGAATTCCCTTACATTCCCAAAATTCCCAAATTTGGAATTTTTCTAACATTCCCAAATTTTGCTAAAAAAAAAAAAATTTGAAATTTTTTGTGTGAAGGTTAACAGGTGTTAACTGATAGTCACCATGGTGTTGGACGCAGAAAAGTTTGCGGCGTCCCCTGATGAGGCACAGTTCCAAGCGTTAAAAAAGATCGGAACTCTTGATATTGGCCAAACGTTTTAAATTGGAGGTCCGAGCTCATATGAAGAAAGCAGAGATGCAGACATTGGTGGTGGAATCTCTGGTGGGACAAGGAACATAGACAGAGGTAGCCTTGGATTGGTTACCCGAGGAAAAAGAAAATGTGGAGCTCCGGAAAATGGAGATGCAACTGCAGAGCCAGGAAAGGTTAAAAGAGTTGGAATGGAAAGCAGAGGAAAGAAGAGCAGAACAGGAACGAGAACTCGAGGCGATAAGAACAGAGGAAAGGAGAGCTGAAAGGGAACTCGAGGAAAGAAGAGTAGAACAGGAACGAGAACTCGAGGCGAGAAGAACAGAGGAAAGGAGAGCTGAAGAAGAAAGAAGAGCAGGGGAAAGAGCAGAGGAAAGGAGAGCCAAAAGGGAGTTAAAGGAACGTGACATGGAGTATCAGAAGGAACTTAAACTCAAGGAGCTGGAATTAATGGGAGAACGGAGAGAAGTAGTATCCATGCTGGCTAGTTCGACAACTAGTCAGAACACTTGGGATGTTGGTAGGCATGTGAGGCTGGTTCCACCCTTCAATGAAAATGAGGTAGCCAAGTTTTTTTTACACTTTGAGAAAGTTGCTGAAATGCTAAAATGGCCTGTGGGGTCCTGGACTATGTTAGTGCAAAGTGTTTTGGTGGGTAAAGCTCAAGATATCTATTCGGCTTTACCGATTGACCAATGTGCAGATTATGAGATAGTGAAGAAAACCATTCTCAAAGCCTATGAATTGGTCCCTGAAGCTTACCGGCAAAAATTCAGGAATGCCAGGAAGAGGGAGAGTGAGACCCATGTGGAGTTTGCCAGAATGAAGGAAACCATGTTTGATCGGTGGTGTGACTCGAAGGGGATTGGGAAAGACTTCAAACTGTTGCGACAATTGATCTTCGTGGAGGAATTCAAACAGTGTGTCCATGCGGACATTAAAGTACATCTGGATGAAAAGAAAGTACCAGAGTTGTATGAGGCAGCAATCGTGGCAGATAACTATGCCTTGACACACAGGATGGGGTTCGACAAACCTAACTTCCCGCCTAGAGTTAGCCAGGGGAGTTATGGTAAATCAGGTTCGGAGAACAAATATTAATGGAGGCGGCCTAGAGAGGACTATGAGGACAAATCTGATACTGCGACTTTTAGGGATCAGAAGACTACAGTTCCAAGACAGACTTATCTTCCGGGGGGCCCGAGGCCCGAGGCAGACCTCGGGTTTTTCCTCCAGGCCTACTTGCGGTTTTTGCAAGAAACCTGGGCATTTGATGTCCCAATGTTACGCCCTGAAAAGGAAAAATCAGGAGTGGAGTCAGACTAGTACAACTCCGAATGCATTGGCAAATGCGAGAAATTGTCCTGAGAGGACAGTGCCTTGTGAAGGTTCCCATGTCAAAGTTACGGTATCACAGAATGACCTTGTTCAAGAGGGTTACAAACCTTTTTATTTCAGAGGGGTTTGTGTCACTGGATTGAGACTTAACGAACCAGAGACCTGTTCGGGTATTGAGGGACACAGGAGCACATCAATCTTTGATGCTTGAGGGCATTTTGCCATTGTCAGAGAAGATGGCAACTGGTGTTAGTGTTCTTTTACAGGGGTTTGGTGGCTATGTTAAAGCTCCACTTCATGTCATCCATTTGAAGTCTGATTTGGTGTCAGGACAGGTCACCGTAGGTTTACAAGCCACTCTTCCTGTAGAGGGAATCTCTTTTGTTATCGGGAATGATTTGGCCGGTGGTCGAGTTTCTGGTAATCCGATGTTTGTTGAAAAGCCGAGTATGGAAAGTAACACCGCACAGTTAGAGCAGGAGATTCCGGGTATCTTTCCATCCTGTGCAGTGACTCGTGCTATGGGTAGGAAGCGCTCTGAAGAGAAGGAGAAGGTACTGACGTCACGCCTTGCACAGGCACGTCTTGTCAAGTACCCTGAAACTAAGTGTCAGCACACATGAGGAGTCATGAATGGAGGCAATGTTGGCAAGCTCTTTGTAGGTGGACTGAACTTTGACACAAGAGAAGATGTTCTGGACTCTATCTTTGGCAAATATGGACCACTCTTGGATGTGCTGCTTATAAAAGACAGGGTTTTGCTTTGTCACATTTGAAAACACAAAGGATGCCAAAGATGCAGAAAAGGATTTGAATGGCAAGGATTTGGATGGTCGGACCATAACAGTAGAGAAGGCAGGCCATGGGCGTCGAGGGGGCTACAGGGAGGAGGAAAACGTGGAGGTAGTTTCAGGGGTGGCTATGGCTCCAGGGGTGGGAGTCGTAGTTTTGGTGGCGGCCGCAGTCGTGATTACTACGGAGGCTCCCAGCCGTAGCAGCGCAGTTTTGGCAACTCTCGACGGGATGACTATTACGGTGGTAGCCGAGATGGGGACCGCTACTCACGTGACTACAGCACCCGACTCTACAACCGTGATTATGATTTTTATGATCAAGAGAAGAGTTGGAAGCACTGAGTGTTCAGGAGCAGCCGAGCCAAGATTCCTACACGGATTAACCCGTGAACTCCACGTTCCTAAATGCGTCCATGCAGTGAATACTTCCAGGCCTCACCACCCAAACCCCATGAAACCTGGCTCTCAGCTCGGCCTCCTTCAAAAAGTGCTATAGATTTGCTTTGCTTTGGATTTTTTGATCACAACCCCTTAACCTTCATTCAAAAAAATGAAAAATAAAAATCAGAGGTTGATGAGATGGAGTTTGGCTTTGCAGTTCAACTTGGAAATTGAGCATGTAAAGGGCAGGGACAATGTCGTTGCTGATGCTTTGTCCAGAGTGAACTAACTTTGGAAATTTCTGTAGGTTGTTTGGAAGTTTTGTTGCTTTATTTTGGGAAATATTAATTATCGTTGCTCACGGGAATTGATGATTTGGGTGTGAGTTTTACTTTTGTTTGGTATAAGAGTTTTTGCCTGCAAGGAAAGTTTTCACTATGTTCAAACTTTCTTTCTTGAGGGGGGGGGGGGGGGGGGTGAGGGGGAGGGGGGAAGTGTTATGGATTCGTCACTTCCGTTGTTGTGGTTTTCATCCACTGTAAACATTATTGATTCCATGTATTATTATTGTTGTCGTTTGAGGGAAATAGAAATTATTATTTTCAAAAGGTAAAAAAAGTTAATGTTTTAAATGAAACCGGAACCGGACGACGACGAAGAGGAAGAGGAGAAAAGAAGGCGGAGCGAGTGAGTTCGACAAGAAAGCCGAGCTGCTTCGAGTTCTGGAACAAACGGTGATGAATGGAGGTCACTAGCGAACTTCGGGTTTCCCGGGAGAGGGATTCTTGCGACAGAGTTGTTATCGCTGTGACAGATCAACCTGCGTGTCAGGTTTTTGACAGTGGATTCTGAGGAGGATCATCGTCGGGCCGTTACGCCTCGAGAACGGGCCGTCGGCCATTTTGACTCGCGCGCTTTGCACATCGTGCAAGGTCTTTGCTTCGCTTCAGCCGTTTTCACCGCATTCAGACGTTTATCTGGTGTGTGTCTGTGTGTGTGTGTGTGTAACGTGGATTTTGAAGGTAAATCTGCGGTTCGCCGACTATGAGCCGTGAAACGTCCATACCCGAGGGTGTGATTTCCCAGTCGCCTGGAGGGCGCCTTTGGATTTCCCAGTCGCCTTGAGTGCGCCTTTGCGCAGCTTTGGCCGCGTGACTGTGACTGTCATCCGAACGGGATTCTGGTCTCGATTGGACATCGTTCTGACGATCGCTGGAGCGGATCGACTTTGGCTTGAAGCCGGGATCGACTTTGGTTTGAAACCGGAATCAACTTTGGTTTGAAGCCGGGAAAGAGACATTGGGAATGTTCTTGTTTCACTCACTTGGAGCACAGTGAGTTATATATTACGAAACTGATGGTACCATCATAGGATATATATTGATTGTACTTTTGATTAATATTGTTGCGAATATGGAATTTGGCCTCCATCCATATCCGCTTGTAAATATTCCCCTATTTCCCCAATACTCCCCAACTATCCCCAATCCCCCATTCCCTAGTCCCATTGCCTGTAAATAACACTCTGTAGAACCGACCTTCCCCTTTTTCCCCCATTAAATGTCGTGCCCAGGTCCACCGCAATGATCACTAATGACACCACACAATGATCACTAAACATTTTATTGGTGTCGAGGAGTGGAATTCGGACCCGGGACTAAATTTATTAGGCCCAAATTTTGGAACACCAATTGTACCACTAGGGTAAGAATTGGTGTTGGGGAGGTAGAATCGATCCGGAGCGCGTTTACTGCGCTCGACGAAATTATAACGGCGAAATTTGATTTTGTTATACGGAAATAAAAACCCGAATTTTGAAAGTCGCGCTATGGCAGACCAAGTCGGCTGGGGTCCGGTAGTGGAGAGTGAGGCAGGGCCGGTCCAGGACCAAATTGAGGGACAGGAGGAGAGCGAAGCAGCGAGGGTAGCAGACGCACAAAATAGCGTCGTTGTGCCCGACATTGCGGGAGCGCAAAATGGCGCCTCGCTGGTCACCGCGCCCGCGACCGTGACAGCGCCCCTGGTGGATTTGAACCTTTTTTTTATACAAATGAAGGCCCTTATGGCCCAGAATAGTGAGCAAATGAGGGCTGATAGTAAGCGATTGGAGGGCCAAATAGGGGTAATAAGGGACGAAGCGAGGGCTCGGAGTGAGCAATTGGGGGTAATGGGAAACCAAATGGGGGTAATGAGGGACGAAGCGAGGGGTACCGGTGAGGGGTTAGACAACGGGATAAAAGAGGTGAAAAATGGGTTAATGGGGGTAGAAAATAGAATGGCTGCCCAGGAGAATCAGATAGAGGGAGTGAAAAATGGGTTAGAGGGGTTAGAAAACAGGATGGAAGGCAAATTGAGGGACATGAGGGACCAAGCGGAAAGGGAAGTTAACCAAATGGGGCAGCAGATAGAGGGGGTCAGAATGGGGGTAGAAACCAAACTGGATGCTCACAGGGAGGAAATGGAGCAGATGAGGGTGGCATCTGGGCAGGAGATGCAAGTGATGGGAGAGGAGATCAGAAGAGGTGTGAGTGAGGAGGTCGGAGGAGTGCGCGAGGAGGTGAGGCACTGTAAGGAGCACATGGAGAAGGAGGTGAGAAAGGGGACTGTAAAGTTACAAGGGGGCATAGAGGACCTGACGCAGGAGGTGGAGCAGCTGACGGTGGGACAGACGGAGTTAGTGGAGCAGGTTCAAAGGAACACTGTGGTATTAGGAGGATTAAAAGCGACACAAAATGACCTAAAAGATGACTTGATAGCGACGAAGAGGGAATGTCAGATGGTACGTGAGGGACTGACAACGAGGTTGGACGAGGTGATAGAGGTAATGGAGACGAACGACCGGCAGGTGAGGACGCACATGGAAACGGTCAAGGTAGCCTTGGAGGACGAGCTTGAGGAGACGTACCGGGGAATAAAGGAGGTGAAACAGAAATTAGAAGAAGTGGAAGAAGGGGTGAGCGAAATTAAGAAGCGACGGAGAGGGGATAAGAAAGAGATAAAAGAGGAGATAAAAGAATTGGTCCAAAGTCTGTGTTTGGATCGTGATGATGTGCTCATTAACCGGATGAGGGATTCGCAGGTGATGGAGGAGAAGCGAAGAGGAAGAGGACCCGGTGTAAGTGGTGACCAATATGGTCGTGCGTATGATGCGCCAGGGGATTTAAGAAGCTTGGGGGTCGAGATGGACCCGGGTGTTCGTGAGAGGCCGTTGGTGAAGTGTGCGACAGGTCTGGTGTGCGAAAAAGGAGGTGTGCGAGAAAGTCCGACTCTGGGGTGTGTGAGGAAAAAGTGCGTGCCAAGGAGTGAGGGTGCTGGCGAGAGTGAGTCGGTCGTAGCGCGTGTGCGAGGGAGCACATGGAAGCGTGGTGTGGTGAGTGTTACAGAGGGTGTAACGGGAGAGTGTGCGCGAGAAAGGTGTGTGACGGACAGGTGCATGAGGAAAGAGTGTGCTGTCGAGAGTAAGGGTGAGTGCGCAGTCAAGAATGGAGGTGAGAGTAGTGAGAGTGACAAGGAGAGTGAGTTGGTTGTGACAGGTGAGCGAGGATGTACACCTGGGATGGAAGGATGCACACCTGGAATGGTAGAGCATGAGTGGGAATGCACGCTGGAGTTGGTGGTGAGGCATGTGGTTGGGTGTGCGAATGAGAGCACACCTGTGATTGTCACAGAGGAGGTGACCGAGGAGGGGGCGCGAAGAGGTGTTTTGGTGAGGTGTGCGAGCGACGAATGTGTGCCAAAGTGTTCGGTGGTCAGGTGTGTGACCAAGGCTGTGAGTGGAATGGGAGTACCTGGGTGTGTAAGGAAAGGTAGCATGGAAACGGCTGGATGTGTGAGCAAGGAACGGGCTGCGGGGTGTAGGCGTCCAGGTGAAGCATCGAAGGTAACCGGGTTAGAGGTTAGAGCGACTTTTAGCCGAATCGGGCCCTCGGTGCGTGCTGGGCCTCGCTTTGAACGGCTGCGTCCGTGCTCCACTAGGCGGAGCGGGCAGCCCGATAGAAAGGGTCGTTATGGCGACCACGTTTTGTTGAGACGTGCCGGCAGGTCGAGATCGGGACATTGGATGGCTCCACGCCGAGGTGATGCGTGGGATCTCGGCCCGGGTAAGCCCCCGTCCCTGCACCGAGTGCCGGACGCATCCAGCCGCTGGCACAGAACAACCCGCATTCATGGCTTGGCTTTACGAAGCCGGGCTTTGGACAGGAATTGGCGCACCGAGAGGCATTATTGAGTAGACTGGGTGATGAGGTTAGTGTTTTGGCCCCAAAATTAGAGAAAAACAAAATTTGATGATTGGCAAAGGATTGGCAGTAGTGATTGGCAGATGATGGGTAGTGATTGGCAAATTTTTAATTTGTTGAAATTTGATGTGCAAAATTGGTAGTGAGCGATGGGCCCGGTGGGTAAGGGTGGCATCCCTGCCACCCTTCCCATGGGGGGGGGCAAAGGAGCAATAGATTATGGGGTTGATGGCAGTGAAAACTAGCCCGGGTGGGTTAGGTTATATTGATAGGGACCTAGAAGATGACATTAGGTGACGTTAAGGTTCGCTAGTGACTGATACCTGTAGTGGGGACGCAGGTAGTTTAGTGTGGATGATAATGACGTGGGAGCGCAATAGTTTAAAGGGACGACTGGGAAGCGCAAGTTTCAGAAGGGAGTAGTTAGCTGAGATGATGCCGTGTGTGTGAGAATTGAACAGGTGTGATTGCACAGGTGTGAGAACTGGACAGGTGTGTGGAGCAGTGTGTGAGTAATGAGTGTTGTGGATCAGCGCGAATGCGCTTGGGGAGAGAAGGGTGCAGGTGGCACCAGGTGTGAGAGCACAGGTGTGCAAGTACAGGTGTGTGGAGAGAGTTGGAGTAAGTGGTACGGAGTGGTGTGCATGGTGCGAAGGTGTGAATGGGGGAAGAGTGGACCCCCATCACGGATACCCGGGGCGGGTAGTGTAAGTGTTAGGTAGAGGGTACAGGTAAATTGTGGTTGGATATTGGCATCTGTGGTGCGGGTGACAGAATGGTATTGTGGATGGGTGCATTAGTGTTGTGGAAATGGCTGGGCGTGTAGCCTGTTAGTGTGTGTAGTTGGTTGGGCACTCCACCACTGTGAGGATGTCGGCCAGGTGAGGCCGCAGGTGGGCTCTGGGAGCCGTTAGTTGTGGATGGGGCCCGAGGATCCGGAGGACGGACCCGGGTAGCCCAGTGCCAGAGAGGGCACCGAGTGGGGAGAGCGCCAGAGGGCCTTCCCCAGGTAGTTAGGTTAGGGCAGGGAGCAGGTAAGCTCGGAGGCAACTGCAGTGGTGGAGGTGTGCAGGTGGGTAGACCCACTGGGAGAGGTACACGCCACAGCCCAGAAATTGTGCGAGGGCACCGGGAGATGAATCGGGGGAGTGAGACCCCCAAATTGAAAAGCACCACAGTTTGGCCAATGGGAATTGGTTTTTAGAACCCATAGTGTAAGAGGGCCAATGGTTTGGCCGGAGAAAGACCCCGGGTAGTGTAAAGTTGTTAAAGTCATTTAGGAAATAGTTAGGATTTATGAACCTGTCGCACCATACGCAGCCACTTGCCTGTGGTGATGATGATGACTCCACACCTGTGTTTTCTTTGTTCTGTTGCAGGAAGTAAGGACTACTGTTGGATTTGTGAGACGCATCACGACGTGGATGAGACATTGGGGTGATTCCATCTCTCCCTCCCTAGGAGGGACTGATGATGAATTGGTAATGGCAAATTATGATGTTGAGTTGGAGATGGCAAATTTTGATGAAAGTTGAAAATGGCAAATTTGATTGGTTAGGAGGGAGAGGAGACGAATTTGGTATATGGGAGGAACGGGGAAGACAGTAGGGATGTTTGTTGATTTGTAAAGTAGATGTTTATGGGTAGTGTTGTGTTTTGTGGATACAGTAAGGGGTAAGGGAGGGGCCATGTAGGTTACCTGGTGGGGGGGGGGGGGGCGTACGGTAGGAACGTACCTGTCTCACCTGGTTCCCATGTGCCCCCAGTGTGCATTACCTTACATTGCGTGCACTTTTGCGCCCTTACCACCTTACTCACTTGTCTGCTTCTTTTGTCTCCCACCTCCGAGGATCTGGCTTTGGGGTAGAGAGAGAGGAGAGAGAGGTGCTGGCTCCGCAGTTGTGGGCCTGCACTTTCGCTGCTTGCTGCTTGGATCGATACACCATATGGACCGCAATGTTTGTGGCCACCCACAATGGACCGCAGTTCTTTTGCGGCCAAGCACCACCCATGGATGGACCTATGGGTCAACGTGGCACCTATGCCATACAGGTGAACCACTTATAGTTGGCCCCCTGACGGCCACAATACAGAAATGGACGCGGTTGGCGCCTTTCTTGATTTTTTAAAGAAGTAAGAAGGCCAAGTGCACCACACGAAGGCAAGACCAGCGGCAGAACATCGGCCGGCTGCGACACCACCGGTGATTTATTAAACACTTTATTGGTGCACCGGATGGTGCTGACTGTGTGATGGGGTGGTGCTTTTGATGCTTGGAAGGGGTGCTCTGCACATTATTAAAGGCCGTAAGCCACAGAGCACTCGTGGGTTGGTGTATCGATGCTGGCATGCGTGCTCTCTCTATGCATAACATCTGCATGTGTCCCTCCAAAAACAGGTCCTGGATCGTAGTGTAAATAGCAGCGTAGTCTTGTAAATAATGCTCCCTACCGGCTGTATGTTTAGTTTGCGAATTCTTTCCGGATTCGGTTATCCTGTGGGTGTGTTTCTGAGAGGAGAAGGGTGCAACGTCGCAGGGGGACATATTTACGCATTTGTGAATATCTGTAAAACTGTCGCACTCAGGGTAGAGTTAATAGTAGTGGGAACTACATCTGAGTGCCACACTAAAATAGGTAAAAATTTATCGGGTCGGGACGCCCCGAGGGTAGAGAAGGGTGCAATGTTGCGAATATGGAATTTGGCCTCCATCCATATCCGCTTGTAAATATTCCCCTATTTCCCCAATACTCCCCAACTATCCCCAATCCCCCATTCCCTAGTCCCATTGCCTGTAAATAACACTCTGTAGAACCGACCTTCCCCTTTTTCCCCCATTAAATGTCGTGCCCAGGTCCACCGCATCTCACGTAGACAACTTTCGGACATCTTGCTAGTTATTCTTAGTCTATGTCAGTTAAGGACTCGTTTCCATTAATTCTGACTCTTCGTTGCACCAGAATGTGATTATATGGCACCAGTAGTGAGTTTAGGACCTCCCCATACCTCCTCCCATTTTCCCCATGAAACAACAACTACAACAACAGAGGGGCGCGGCGCGGCGTGCGGGGAGTGTGCGTCCTGACACCGGCTCGGTTAGCCGCCATGACCATGCGCTCCACGGGGTTACCACGAAGGGGCTGGCTGTCAGCTCCTCGTCAGGGGCGGAGCCAGTAACCCCCCCGCACCCAATAAGAAGGGCGGACCGATTCCCTCTGGGGCGGAGCTAATGAGCCGAGGGCGTGTCACTCCCCGCCGGATATACGCGGCGACTTACCGGATGTGACGTCAGATGCGCCTGAACTACGGAGAGCAGAGGAAGCCACCGCCACCCCCAGCGCGACGATACCTCCCCGCATCTTTGGACCGGACCGAACCGGGTCGATCCTGCCCTGAGCCCAGGTGCACCTGGAGCCATCGACTCTGCCTTTCCTTGCCATCAATCCCCGTGTGAGTCAGTTTTTGTCCCGTTTATCTGTCGTCTGTCAGGGAATAAGATAAGTGTGTCTAAGTGCCTGTCTTTCTATGCTGTACCTCTCGTCTCTGTAGTCTAACCTTCTGCCATAATATAACCTCCTCCGGAGGTCTTGAGAACTGAACCCTTGGTGTCGTGTCATTCTAATCCAGCCGTTGTGTCTTTTCCATCATTGATTTAGCATAGCGCGACTTAGTCAACGTTCGAGCATAATCGGGTAAACTGTGCAGACGTGGTCATACCAAACCGCTCGGTAAACTAACATCCACAACCGCGTCTGTAACAATATTATTGTTGTACTGTTATTCTTGTGTGATCTTAATACAATATTTGTTTGTTGGTAACAATTGGTGTGGCTTCACCCGTGATCTTTGACATACAGAATAACACATTTTTCTTCCGTGACTCCTCTCGGGGCTCGGAGGTACACCATGACCGGGGGTTGGGGAGGAGCACGTAACAACACATAAAACAGAGATGGTTGTCTATTTGTCTGTCTGTGGCTATGCTGATTGGCTGTGTGAGGATATGTGCATTGTGATTGGCTCCTGGCAAGATTATCATTTCGGCTTATGAAAAGCTGATATTCACAATCTGATTCAATATTTTCATGATCGGAACTCATGGCCTAAATAATTATGTCGAAATCTAGAGTGAAATCGGGAAAAAAAAATTCTGAAAAACTTTTTTTTTTTAAACCCGATGTATAATTAAATAATACGCTCCATGGGACGTGAGGTGAAATTGCTGCAAACAGAAATGTTATATTCACAATTGCAAGAGTTTCCAATAACTTTTCTCTTCAGTGTGAAAAAGACCAACAGGGACTCTTAAAAGCATCAACAGATATCGAAAGTTTGCAGCCAATCGGCGTAACAGGTGTTCTGAGACACACAGTTTGTGTGGGCCCCGAGATTCAAGCCTTCCAGCCTGTATGATACTTCCTTCATGGCCCAGTGGAATTGGAATCAATCCAAGCTATATGAACACGATGGCAAAAGCAGTACTTGTGTATGAGTCTCTGACCGAGAGCTAACGACTCCACGTACATCTCTCTGGCTCAGCCCACCAGACCCCACCCCATGTCCCGTCACACCCTGTGACGTGTATAAGTGCATTATACCACAATGTGCATACAGTATATAATACATCGTGGTTATATAGCTCAGATTCATTTGCAGTGGACAGTGGGCTGACACCCGAGGCCTGCAGCCCATGGCATGAGGCCCTATGTTGCTTTTCCTGCATGAGGCCTGCGGCCTATGTTGCTTTTCAAAACGGTGGCCACATGGTTTTGTTTTGTTTGGTTGTTTGGGGTTTGGGGTATTTATTTGTGGGCAGAGTCTGAGGACCTATACAATCAATTGGGCAAAGGCAGCCCATCCACACATATGTACATGTGTACACATATTTACATACATAATCCAAAAACCAAATGGCACATTTTAATCACATACCAATTGACACCATTTTATACTTCTTTGCTAACTTATTTTTGATTTAAAATTCTAAGTGTCATTTAATATTAAATTGTAACAGTTATTTGGAAGACTAAACATTAAAAATTTTCTAACCTTTATTCAGGATAAATTCACAAGTTTTGCATTGGGTTTTGGCAATGATGTTTGCCGTTGATGAAATTAATAAAGACGTCACACTCTTTAACAATATCACATTAGGTTATGATATATTTGACACCTGCTTTGCAATATCAAAGGTTTTAGAGAATAGCTTCAAGTTTTTGGAAAAAAGCCGAAAGTCATGTGAAGCTTCAAAGAATCCGTGTTCACCCAATATAATAATTGGACCATTTGCTTCAGAAATTGCAAAGTTTATGAGTCCTTTTTCCAACATTTTTTCCATCCCACAGGTATATTTGAATTTTTAAAGGTACTGGAAATATTGAATGACAAAATTTATCTTGGTTTACTGTTTACTGTAAATAAGAAAAAGCTTGCCTAATTCGGTTTACTGTTTCCATTTAAGGTGGCTTATGGCTCCTCTTGCAAGTGCTTTTCAAACAAGAAGGAATTTCCAAACTTTATGCGCACTTATCCGAGTGACAGCAACCAAGCAAATGCTCTTTCCAGCTTGGTAAAACACTTTGGGTGGACATACATTGGTACCCTCGGTGTGGATGATGAATATGGTAGAAACGTGATTGCACAATTCATAAACGAGGTAGAAAAAGATGGGGTCTGTATTGCTTTCCGAGAACCCTTCACACACAATGAAAAGGCAATCCTAAAGGAACATGTTGGTAAGAAATCAGGAAAGGTGAAAAAAATGTATACGTCCGTCAACCTATTCCGTTACGAAAAACATGTTTATGGCACACCATTTTACTTAACGACACACAGACAAATTGTATTATCTGAAAACCATTTATTCATTGAGGGTTTAAAGGGAAAGCTCTTTTATTCCACACGAGGGTCAAGTCTCATAAAGGAGTTAAATGACAATTTATGGTTGCAGATTTACTTGTATATTAAAGAACGAATTTTGTCGGTGAAGGGTATTGTTAATCTGTGTCAGCACACAGGTAGAACAATGGATGAAATCAACAGGACATTGATTGAGGTATGCTCATCACCATGAAAAGTAAGGAGAAGCTGACATTTCAAAAGGTGTAAAGCCCAAGACGTCGGATTTTCCTTCCTATAGGGGTTATCATTCCTCAACAACATCCATTTGATTTCATCCAGCAGATCTATGGAGGAGAAGATCGTACAGAGGGGAAAGAGTAGATGGAGAGGGAGGAATAACACCAAAGGAAGAGACAATGGAGTGGAGAGAAAAAAAATCTGAAAGAATCAGCATGCAGTCATGACCAAAAATATTGGCACCCTTGCAGTTTTTTCAAATAACTCACAATTTTCTCTAAAAATGCGTTGAAATTGACGAAAGCATTTGGTCTCCACAATTCTTTATTTCACTGTTAATATTACAGAACCTTTGTTTTTCATTCAGAACTTAATATATTCTTTTCAATCAGAAAAATAATAAGAAATTCCATTGACAACATTATTGACACCCTAGACTTAATATTTGGTAGCACAGTCATTGGACAAAATAACTGCAGTCAAGCACTTCGTATAGCCATGAATGGGCTTCCTACAACTCTCTACTGGCAGTTTGGCCCACTCTTCTTGTGCAAACTGCTCCATTTCTCCCAGATTTGAAGGGTGCCTTCTCACAACTCCTGTTTTCAGATCTCTCCATAGCTTTTCAAAGAGATTTAGATCTGGACTCATTGCTGGCCACTACAGAACAGTCCAGCATTTTATTTTGAACCATTCCTGGGTGCTTTTTGAAGTGTGTTTTGGGGCCATTGTCCTGCTGCAAGACCCATCACCTTCAACGGAGGCCCAGCTTTCTGACACTGGGTTGAACATTGCGCTCTAAAATGCCTTGGTAATCTCCTGATTTCATGCACACAACCAAGGCACCCAGTGCCAGAGGCAGCACAGCAACCCCAAAACATCACTGAACCTCCTCCATGTTTGACTGCAGGGAAGGTGTTCTTTTCTTTGAAGGCTTCATTTTGTTTTCTGTAAACATAGAGATCATTTTCTTTCCCAAGAAGCTCTAATTTGGTCTCCTCTGTCCACAGGACATTCTCCCAGAAGGATTTTGGCTTGTTCAGGTGTGTTTTGGAAAACTCTAGTCAGGCTTTCTTATGTCTCTCTGTCGCTCAGCAATGGAAAAAAGTGGAAGGGTGCCTCCTGGGTCTTCTACCATAGAACCCCCTTTCATTGAGTTGGCGATGATCAACAGATGGTGCAAGTTGAAACTGTCATACCTTGTGTCTCAAGGTCACCTTGAATCTGTTTGGCAGTTGATCGAGGGGCTTTCTCCACCATTCGAACAATCCTTCGCTGCAATCTTCGGTCAAGTTTTCTCTTGCGGCCACGTCCAGGGAGGTTGGCTACAGTGCCATGGGCCTTAGACTTCCTGATAACATTGCGTATGGTGGACACAGCAACATCAAGGTCTCTCGAGATAGAATTGTAGCCATGAGATTGTCCACGATGCTTGGCAACAAAATCTTGTGTCTGACCTCCTCAGACAATTCTCTGGTTTTCTTTCTTTTCTCCATGCTCATTGCGGAACACACAATGACACAAAATGGCAGAATGGCTCCTTTTCTCCATTCAAACTGGTTGAATGAGTGATCTTAATATTGCAGGCACCTACAACTCACCACAGGTGAGTTCAATTCCAAAGTAAAGGAGAATCACCTGCTTGAAATCTAATTATTTCTAACAACTTCTAAAAGGTGTCATTAATATTGTCCGGGATATTTTAGGATTTCTGTTTGGAATAAGTTAAGATTTAGTAATTTTTTTCAGCTTTTTTTGTTTTGTTCCACTGCAAACCAAAGAAATATATTTGTCGATACCAAAATATTTTTTAATTTCAACAATTTTCTGGAAGAAATGGTGTATTATTTGAAAAAAGTGCAAGGGTGCCAATATTTTTGGCCATGACTGTATGTAGAAGAGATCTTTGACGTGCATGGGTGTTACGGACCAGCATAACATTTAATTGTGCTCTCGTGAAGGTTATATTGGCTCTTTTTTCCTGTTAAGTCACAACACCAACATCAACAACAACTCGAGGAATTAGGCACTGGCAGTTTTCGAACGGGAGGAAAAGTTAAGGATGAGGACGAGAGGAAGGTGTCGGCATGTTCTCTTGAGCTGCCACACTCTTTCAAGTGGGAAATCCCATTTTAATTCGGGGATTCTTCGGAAATACTTGGTATTGGCCTAATGGTTAGGGCGGCGGGCTTGGTATCCTAAGGTCCTGAGTTCGAATTATGTTCAGCTGTTGAATTAATACCAGGTGGGGTTGACTCAGCCTGTCATCCTTCTGAGGTCGGCAAAATGAGTACCAGGGTACTGGGTCCTCTCTCTCAAGGAGGTTGGTGGCAGGATTTGCACTGCAGTGCCGTAAAAACACCTCATTCCATAGCACACACAGTGGTGTATGTCCGGATGATGCTGAGACGTCGTCCAAGGACAGAGCGACATGCTGATCCAGCGTATGCTCCCATATCTACATATATATATATCTACAGTCAACTGAAAAAGTAAGTACACCCCATGTAAAGTTTTGACTTTTTCAACATATTTAAGCATACAGCTATTTGATCTTCATTTCAACAATATTGATAGATAAAGGTGATATAATATAACAAATATCATGAAACATTTACATTTTGTAGTCTGGTGTTGGGCTAGCCTGGTGTTGGGCTAGCGGCTAGGGTGCCAGCTTAGGATCCAAGGATCCTGGGTTCGAATCCCGGTCGATCGCTGAATTAACGCCAGGGGGGTTGACTCAGCCTGTCATCCTTCCGAGGTCAGCTAATTTGAGTACCAGTTCACTGGTAATTCCCTGTGTGTCGTAAAAAGGCGACAAACAGGGTTGGCGGCAGGAAGGGCATCCGGCCGTAAAACATTGCTTCAAAAAGGGGACCAAAAAACAACAACAACCACGGTCCCCGAAAAAGGTCAACCCCTGCTTTGCGGGGAAAAATGGCCTCTAAACGGTTGTTTTATTTAAATTTTGTAGTCAATTGTATAATTTAAATAAACATAAATGCAAATTTCGCATGTGGAAAAAGTAAGTACACCCCTACATTTATCACGACTTCAAATACCTAAAATTAGAATCAGGTGCACCAGCTCAGGTGCAAATGATTAGAACATCGTTAGAGAGGATCTTGGAGGAACCTGTCTTATTTAAACCTCAGACATTTAGTTTGGTTTGCCCTTTGTTGTTGAAGTGTGCGGAATCACCATGCCTAGATCAAAAGAGCTCTCTGAGGCCTTCAGAAAGAAGGTTATAGATGCCTACGAGTCTGGGAAGGGATTTAAAAAGATCTCCAAACAATTTGAAATCAATCATTCGACTGTCCGGAAGATCATCTACAAGTGGAGAAGATTCCAAACAACTGCCAACTTGTTCAGGCCAGGCCGCCCCAGCAAGTTCAGCCCGAGAGCAGACCGCAAGATGCTGAAAGAAGTCTTTAAGAACCCCAAAATGTCATCACGGGACCTACAGGTAGCTCTTGCCACTGTTGATGTCAAAGTGCACGAGTCTACCATTAGAAAGAGGCTGCACAATTTGATCTACATGGGAGGTGTGCCAGGAGGAAACCTTTGCTGTCCAGAAAGAACATCAGGACAAGACTAAAGTTTGCCAATGAACACCTCGGCAAAGACCAGCACTTCTGGAACAATGTGCTCTGGACAGATGAGTCAAAGGTAGAGCTATTTGGCCACCGTACCAGAAGACATGTTTGGCGAAAACCAAAGACAGTATTTGATCACAAGAACCTGATACCAACTGTAAAGCATGGTGGTGGAAATATTATGGTTTGGGGCAGCTTTGCTGCATCAGTGCCTGGGCAGCTCACCATCATAGAATCCATGATGAATTCTTCATTGTACCAGAGGGTGCTTGAGGATAATGTGAGGCCATCTGTCGGAAGTTGAAGCTCAACCGAAGGTGGACCTTGCAACATGACAATGACCCTAAACATACCAGTAAATCCACCAAGGAATGGCTGAAAAGAAAGAAATGGAGGGTTCTGGAATGGCCAAGTCAAAGCACGGATCTAAATCCCATCGAGATGTTGTGGGGGGATTTGAAACGAGCTTTGCATGCAAGAAACCCCTCAAACATCGCACAGCTGAAAGAATTCTGCAGGGAGGAGTGGGCAAAAATTTCTCCTAGTCGATGTCAGAGACTGGTGGACAGTTCTAAGAAACACCTTCTTGAGGTTGTTTCTGCTAAAGGGGGCAATACCACCTGTTAGAACCAAGGGTGTACTTACTTTTTCCACATGCGAAATTTGCAATTATGTTTATTTAAATTATACAATGGACTACAAAATGTAAATGTTTCATGATATTTGTTATATTATATCACCTTTATCTATCAATATTGTTGAAATGAAGATCAAATAGCTGTATGTTGAAATGTGTTGAAAAAGTCAAACCTTTACATGGGGTGTACTTACTTTTTCACGTGACTGTATATATATCTACAGACTTGGCATTTAATATGGAATATTTTTTTTTTCTTGACTTGGGTTTACTTTCTGAACTCAGTGTATCAATCTGGTGAGTTTCTTTTACCCTTTGGTGATGTCTTTGTCGAAAGAACCATGTCACTGATTGTCTTTCGCAGCAAGAAGTCAACAACAGGATTATATCACAGGTGGCGTGACAAAATGTAAAGACAGGTACATTTGATGATTGGCTTCACAATCGGGTATATAAGGGTAGTTGCATTCTGTGTTAGTGGAAAACAACTGCTGCACGTCTACAAAAGTTATTGCCGCTTCCTCTGGAGATGGTCCGTCAACTTGACAATGCTGTTTGTCATGGCGTGGTGACTTTACGAAATTCTGGCATGAAACAGCGTGCTATTGCTCGGCAGTATGGCATCACTCAAGGTCAGGTGTCAAAGATCCTGAAACGAAATACTCAGAGGGGTGTCCCTACTCCAATACCGAGGCCAGGACGTCCACAAGGAGAGATGATCGCCAGCTGCACCGGATAGTCTGCAATGGCCATACCAAGTCAGCTAATCGGCTTAGGGCTGAGTGGCAGCAACTGACAAATGTGCCTGTATCCAGAAGGCTAGTCAACCAACGACCGGTTCAAGCAGGCTATCGTGCCAGGAGTCCCATGAGAAAGTTACGCTTGACCAGACAACACAGCCAGCGCCGATTGCAGTGGGCCAGAGAGCACCATCAATGGCAGCCAGGCCACTGTAATCATGTGACCTTCGGTGACGAGTCTAGAATTCTGGTCTTTCGTCAAGATGGCCGCGTCCGAGTGCGCAGACAAGTGCATGAAGCCCACAACGAAGATTGTATCGTGCCAAGAGTCCAGGCTGGAGGTGGTGGGGTGACCGCTTGGGCTGCTTTTCATGCAGGGGGCAAAACTGACCTGGTTGTTCTGAATGGAAACCTGAACCAGTTCAAGTACAAGGTCATTCTGGAAGAAACATTGCTTCCATTTGCTCGTGCAGCCTTTCGAGGAAACTTTGTCTTCCAAGATGACAATGCACAGCCTCATCGTGCTCGCATGATCCAACACTTTCTTTCTGACTGTGGTGTAGAGCATATGGAGTGGCCTGCCATGTCCCCGGATATGAATCCGATAGAGAACTTGTGGGCAGAATTAACGCGTGAAATCGACAACTTGGACCAGCAGCCTACCTCTGTGCGTGCATTGCAGCAGATAATTGTAACTGCATGGCAAGCGATTCCTGTCCAAACCTTGGCAAATCTCGTGAACAGCATGCCTCGACGTGTACGTGCTCTCCTGAATGCTCGTCGGGGTTACACGAAGTACTGAACTGTAATTTTACTGTCCGTAATCCTAGTCATAATTTAGCTTGTGTTTTTTTTTGAATTTTTTTTTGGCTAATGTGCAAAATAAAGAGATACTTCTTGAAAACGTACAGAAGTTTAACACAGCACTGTCCGTGAATTGAGTTCGATATCAGTTTACATCACTTTCAAGGATCAATTTATTTTGCTGTCCGTGAATTGAGTTCGATATCAGTTTACATCACTTTCAAGGATCAATTTATTTGCTTCAAAATGTCAAATGTGGTTTTTGTTTCTTTTGAAGGTCACATTAACAAAATGTAGAATAATTTCAACATAATTCCAATGAACTTTTGGTTCTAAGTCATCTTGAAAAGTAAGTACACCCCCACAAAAAAAATATTCCATATTAAATGCCAATTCTGTATACTGTATATATATATATCGATATATATATCTTCGGAAATTCATGAAGTGTTACATTTCATTTGCATTATTGTATAGCTGAAAGTGCCTCCCAGCTCCTTGGCTGCTTATTTCGTGCTCGGCAATACCTTTCTCAAGCTGCAATGCTCCATCTTTACAAGGCCACTATACGACCTGTTATGGAGTATCTTTGCCATATTTGGGCTGGAGCTCAGGCCTATCACCTCCCTCTTCTTGACAGAATCCAGCGACGTGCTGCCAATCTGGTGAGATCGGAGTTGGCATAATCTCTGGAACCTCTCTCAGTCCGCAGCTCTGTTGCTTCCTTGAGCCTTTTCTATAGATATTGTCCTGTCACCAGAGATTAAGACAGCTAGATGACGGATAGCTGAGAAAGTTTTACTCCCAAGGCAGCAGCCCCAAAATGGCGGTATTTTTGTCGCGCGCGGGACGAAGGAATGCAAATAGTTTATCATATCTGAACACATGGGTTTATTCCGAAACCACAAACAAGTAAACAGGACAGTCAATTCAGCAAATATGATTTAATAAAAATAAATCAAGGAATAAAAATGAAAGTTGAAGTAAACTAAAATTCTCTACTGTGAGATGTCTCCACTCAGTCGCAAGTACAAACACACAGAGGAAAATGAAATAAAATAAAATGTTTCTTTCAGCCGGCTGGCACTCAGCTCTCTCCAAAGGGTATTTTTGAGAGAGAGTGAGAGAGAGAGAGAGAGAGAGAGAGAGAGAGAGAGAGAGAGAGAGAGAGAGAGAGAGAGAGAGAGAGAGGTGGTGATGGTCAACATTGAAAGCCTCATGTGCCGGAGCGCCCCAAAATGGTGACAGCACCATGTGTCAAAAACTCCCAGACACGAAGCAAGCAGCCAAGACGGCTTCCTTTGAGATTTCCCCTCATCGTCCTTGTGGCGAACAGCACGGCCTGAGCCCACCACAAGCCCAGCAGTCGCCGAAACACTGCCAACGCAGTCCAGAGCTCCTTGGTGAGACCAACACGGCTAGCGCACAAATCGCAAGATGGCGCGGCTCCCTTCTTCGCCAAGCAAAACAGCGAGATACTACTGTGTTCAAAAAGTATCCGACCTTTATTTTTCGTGCGTAAAAAAAAGAAGCTAGGGAGGCGTTGATTGGTGCACGTATGTAGGCGATCCTAATGCACACGCGTGAATTTTTTCCCACCTGCAGAAGCTGTCATTCGATGGCAGACCGCCGATGAGTGAGGACATGTAAGTGAGCGCCGTCGGATTTTCGTTTTTGACAAAATGACGGAAAAACTTGAACAACGCTACTGCATCAAATTTTGTGTAAAGCTTGGCGATTACCAAGTGGAAACGATCCGCAAGATTCAACACTGTTCATTCCATTATGAAGGAGGATTTGGGCTTCAGGAGAATCTCAGCGAAGTTCGTACCAAAGCTGCTAACGATTGAGCAGAAGCAACTCCGTTTGGAGATCGCACAGGACATGCTGGAGACTGTGAACAGCGATCCCAGCTTCCTCAACATAGTGATCACTGGCGATGAGTCCTGGGTTTATGGGTACGACCCAGAAACCAAGTTGCAGTTTTGATGCAAGTTTGATGAAACACAAAATTTGATGCAGTGGCGTTGTTCAAGTTTTTCCGTCATTTTGTCAAAAACGAAAATCCGATGGCGCTCACTTACATGTCCTCACTCATCGGCGGTCTGCCGTCGAATGACAGCTTCTGCAGGTGGGAGAAAATTCACACATGCGCATTAGGATCGCCTACATACGTGCACCAATCAACGCCTCCCTAGCTTCTTTTTTTTACGCACGAAAAATAAAGGTCGGATACTTTTTGAACACACTACGTAGAGAGGGAGACGTGCTCCTCGTCTTCCTCTTGAGAGCCAATCACCCAACGTCCCTCCCAGTTTGCCCCGCCCACAAACTCTCGGCTAATCATGTCCCATGGGGCGTTGCCTTAAGGCCTTTCTTGACCGCCCACTCATTCTTTGGAGGTGGGGCTTAGTCCAATTGGCTCTGTTCGGGTTCTGTCGGCAGTTGTTATCATTAAAAGTAGGTTTTCCATGGCCGGCCTAGGTAAATGTAAAACGTTAGGGAAAATTACAGAGGGAAAATCATGTGCTGGGGAAAACTAACCTTTATCCCTAACTAATTAGTACAACACCACCACCACCCAGTCCCCACGCCCCCATGTGGTGTACATATGAACAATCTTAAGCAACAGTCTCCCTACTTAAGTATATCAAGATTTCTCCTACGCGTCCACGGTCCATGCTATAATTATACAGTCCTACCTTTACTATGGGATTCCTTCATCTACCCCCATAAACGTAACAATATTGCCACAGAGTGTGCTCTGAGGGTCTCACAGGCTGTCCGAATTGAGCATACTTTCAGTCGCTCTACACGTTTGGCAGTTTCTTTCCATCCATACACTGTATCTGTCCTGAGGAGTAAGACTATGATGTATTCTTCTATTTTTTTTCCCCTCACAAAGCATCACTCTGGAACAGTTTACCTGCATCCTGCTTTCCTCTCTTTCCAACCTACCAAATTTCAAGAGGAATGTCAAAAGCTTCCTCTTTCTGTCTAATATCTATACTGTCCTTTGTTTAACCACCACCTCAAATGGCCTTAAAGGCTTTGTGGCAGGCGATATCTCATTAAAACAAGACCGAAAGTCTAACAGCGGCATAGCCGGGATTGTAAAATATTATAAACCACGAACACACATTATTAGCTTTTTAAACAGTTGCAAATGCTGCTTATAACATTAAACAAAGAAATTTGGAGGAATCCAGACATCCTTGAGGTTTTGGAAACATCCGTTTTGTTGGAAGAGACGTAACGTCGAATTTGATTGTCATTTTAACAATGGATTTATTTGTGTTTCACACTGAATGAAAAATGTAAAGGTAGAGCATAGCGATTGTGATATAAGACAGGTTTGACGATATGTTCGGCATATACATCAAAATGGCATTGTGTGGAGAGGCAGCCGCCGTAATGACATCAGACATAATCACATCACCCTGTTATGTGACCAGATCCTCAGCTCTGATTGGTGCATCGCCAAAAATACATATATATATACTGTTACAGACACGACTTTGATGTTATGGTGGGCCGAGCGGAATGGCCGCCGTGTCCGCACAAGTTACCCGATTATACTCGAACGTTGACTAAGTCGCGCTATGCTAAATCAATGATGGAAAAGACACAACGGCTGGATTAAAATGACACGACACCAAGGGTTCAGTTCTCAAGACCTCCGGAGGAGGTTATATTAGGGCGGAAGGTCAGATTACAACGACAAGAGGGACAGCATAGAAAGGCCGGCACTTAGACACGGTCTTATAATAGCCCCGACAGACGACAGATAAACAGGACAAAGGCCGACTCACACGGGGATTGATGGCAAGGAAAGCGGGTAGTCGATGGCTCAAGGTGCACTCTTGGCTCAAGGACAGGGTACAGTATGGTCCAGTAGATGCAGGGAGGTCACAGCGCTCGGAGGTCGTGACTGGTTCTTTCCTCTTCAAGCTCGGGGCGCATCTCTCGTCACATCCGGTAAGTCGCTGCGTATATCCGGCGGGGAGTGACACGCCCTCGGCTCGTTAGCTCCGCCCCAGATGGAATCGGCCCGTTGCTTCTCATTGGGTGCGTGCGGGGGGGTTACCGGCTCCGCCCTTGACGAGGGGCCGACAGGCAGCCCCTTCTTGGTAACCCCGTCGGCGCACATGGGTAATGGCGGCTAACCGAGCCGGAGTGAGGACGCACACTCCCCGCACGCCGCGCCGCGCCCCTCTGTTGTTGTAGTTGTTGTTGTAGTTGTTGTTGTAGTTGTAGTTGTTGTTGTTGTAGTTGTTGTTTCATGGGGAAGATGGGAGGAGGTAAGGGGAGGTCCTAAACTCACTACTGGTGCCATACAATCACATTCTGGTGCAACGAAGAGTCAGAATTAATGGAAACGAGTCCTTAACTGACATAGACTAAGAATAACTAGCAAGATGTCCGAAAGTTGTCTACGTGAGATGCGGTGGACCTGGGCACGACATTTAATGGGGGAAAAAGGGGAAGGTCGGTTCTACAGAGTGTTATTTACAGGCAATGGGACTAGGGAATGGGGGATTGGGGATAGTTGGGGAGTATTGGGGAAATAGGGGAGTATTTACAAGCGGATATTGAGGCCAAGTCCCATATCCGCAACAATACATACATACAGATGGACAAACACTGTTCCAGACGGCTTTGCCCTATGGGCTATGCTGTAAAAATGTTCTTAAGGTAAACAGTAGACATGAAGAAATATTCCTTATAAAGTTACCCTTCTGACTCCTGTCGTATGTTGGCTTCACCCTTAAAACACCACTAAGTGCACCGAAGAGTCTTTATTTATTTTCTGCTGTTATTTTGAGATCTCGCGAGATCTTTGTCGACGATGGCACGGTTTTTCGAAGCTGTCTACGCTCTCACGCTTTCAACAACAACAACAACAACAACATGCATTTTAAGGCCATTTTCCCTGCTAGAGAGGGGGTTAGCCTTGCGGTCCCCATGACAATCTTCTCCATCTTGCCCTATTTTCTGCATCTCTCCTTGTTAACCCCCTTGCCTGCATTTCTTCTTCCACCATCTTTAGCCAAGTCTTTCTCGGTCTTCCCCGTCCTCTACTTCCTTCTACATTCATTTCCATCACTCTTCTCAACCAGTCACTTTCATCCTTCCTCAACACATGACCAAACCATCTCAACCTGTTCCTCTTCACAGCATCAATCACAGGCTCTATTCCCATCATTTTTCGCAATTCATCATTTGTCTTCCTCTCTCTCAACGATGCTCCGCACATCCATCAAATCATTCGCATTTCCACCCTTTCCAACCTTCGCTGCTGCTCTATGTTCATTACCCATGTCTCGCTCCCGTAAATAATAACACTTCTCACACATGCAGCAATTGCAGCATACACCTTTCCCTTCAGCTTCAACGACACTCCCCTCCTCATCAGCATGCCACTCAGTTCACGAAACTTCTTCCATGCACATCTCACTCTAGCAACCGTTGCCGAGTCTGATCCATCTTCTCCATTCAGCATGTCTCTGAGGTAGAAAAATGTTTTCACACCTTCCAGCTTCACGCCGTCTCCAAGATCCAACTCAACATTTCCTCCATGTGCAGCTCCCTCTGTGCACACCTTACATTTGAATGTAGCTGCCACACTGGTTAATGACCCTCTCAGACCACTACATTTTTGATGAACCCACTCAGCGCACATTGTACATTGAATGGAGTTCACTCCGACACCCTTCCTGCACACAGCACAGGGCCACTTCCCAGTTCTTTCCACCTCACCACATGCCATCACCTTCGTCTTTCCGATATTCACATTCAGACCTTTTGTCTCCATACATTCCTTCCACCTGTTCATCTTTTCCTTCAGTCCATCCATACTTTCTGCAATCAACACCAGATCATCTGCATACAACAACTCCCACGGTAAACCCTCCTTTACGTTCTGAGCCAGCACCTCCATCACAGCTACAAATAGTAGTGGACTTAGTACCGACTCCTGATGCACTCCCACCTTCACCTCAAACTCAACACTGTTCCCGTCATTCGTCCTTACAGCTGTGCGCGCTCTTTTGTACATTGCCAACACTACTCTAATCAACCATTCCTCCACTCCTAACTTCCTCATTGCCCATGTCAATACTTTGCGTGGAACCCTATCGAATGCTTTCTCCAGATCAACAAACCCAAGAAACAACTTCTTCCTCTTCTCCATGTTCTTCTCCTGCAACTGCCTCACAATAAAAAGTGTGTCTGTCGTTCCTCTTCCTGGCATAAATCCAAACTGCATTTCGTCGATATTCACTTTCTTCCTTATCCTCCTCTCCAACACCCTTTCCAATACCTTCATTCCATGCTCCAATAACTTTATCGCTCGGTATGAGCCACACTCTAGAGGGTTACCTTTCCCCTTGTATAGAGGGACGAGGGTACTCAGTTCCCAATCCACTGGAATGCGGCCTTCTTTCACCGCCAGATTACAGATCTCTGTCATTCTCTTCACACCCCAACTTCCTGCTGCCTTCAACATATCCCCCACAACTCCCGTCGGCCCTCCCGCTTTTCTACTCTTCATTGCTTTTATCGCTTCCTCAACTTCCTTCTCAGTTATCTTCTCTGACGGTCCTAAAACTGGGTTACTCTCTATGTTGCCATCCCATTCATTCTCTGTATTCAACAGCATTTCCATATATACACAAAGAATTAAGTTAAGCACCCCCCCCCCCCCCCGTTTTTTTACAACCTCGCACATTACAAGTTTGTTGTCGTCAAAACAGTGTAATATACCCATGATATTGCTATATTTTCTGGAGAAGTGATATTATGGTCACATAAAAACATAACAATCATGCCGTTTTCAATATTTTATTCTGAATAATTTAAGGTGAAATATTTTGGGAATTTTAGGCATATTTTCACCTCAATTTAAGTATGGAGCTATAGGTCCATCACGGACAGTGTGGATGACGTTTATGTTTTCTAACGTACAGTCATTGTTCTGAGAAGACCTCTAGCGATCTTTGCGTCAATAACGTGTGTAGGACCCACGTGATCGGATCACTGACTCAACCCTACGTCTCATAGACCCTGTAAGCCGTCGTATGCGTTGCTGTGGCAGGTTGTTCCATTCCCGATGTAATGCACGTTCCAATTCATCCAGATTGGCTATTGGAGGGACCATCTTCGCAATTTGTCGTCCCAACATGTCCCAAACGTGCTCGAGGGGGTTCAGGTCAGGACTGTACGCAGGCCAGGGGATGGTTGTCACAGCACCTTGCTCCAGCAAGGCTCGGACGCGTCTCGCATGGTGAGGCCTGGCGTTGTCATCCATGAAGATGGGTCTGCTGGCGAGGGTGTGGTCATCGAAGTGCGGGATTACGGTGGTATTCAGGATTTCCTCGGCATATCGCTCTCCGTTGAGGTTACCTCGCACAGTTATCAGGTCCAACTTACAGTCATGGGAGAAGCATCCCCAGACCATAATCGAGCCACCACCAAAGGGTACCATTGGTTGAATGTTTTTAGGTGCATACGTGGTGTTTTTGTGGTGCCACACCCGAACACGCCCATCTGTCACGTACAGCAAGAACCGGCTTTCATCCGACCAATGAACTCGCCTCCAAGACCGGATGTTCCATCCACGTCGCGCTAGGCACCATGCCAAACGCTCCCTCTGATGTCGTTCGAGTAGCCTTGGACGCTTGATTGATCACTCGTCTTGACCTTAAACCGGCCGATTTCAGGCGGTTCCTCACGGTACGGTGACATAGCCTTCTGTTGGGCAGCCAGTTGTCCTTCAGGAAATGGCTCGAGGCGAAGGGATATCGTCGCACCAGTCTCAAAAGCGCTCTATCTTGGCGGACTGTTGTCACGCGAGGTCTTCCAGACCTTGGGCGGTCCTTCACCGCATCCGTTTCCTGGTGTTTCTGCACCAACCGACTGATCACCGAATGGTGGTAACCAAACGTTCGAGCTACAGCTTTTCTGGACATTCCGGACTCGATCATGCCTATTATCCGCCATCGTTCTCCGTCCAACAACCGTCTACGAGCCACCATTACGAGAAAATGACCATGTAACCCCCACACGAGCTCAGGCGTGACTTGCAATAACCCGTGATGATAGTGCATTTACAGAAAATCACGACCACGTGGATGATAACACGTGCTGCACGAGCGATGGGCGTCACAGATGAGTGCACTCATCTGCATTTCATCAATGGATAATTGCTAATGTCATACCAATCATTATTTGATCTCACATACCTTAGAATATATGCCAATGTATACATATACACAAAGAATATATATTAGGGGGTGCTTACCTTAATTCGTTGTGTAGGGGTGCTTAACTTAATTCTTTGTGTATATCTTTTCCATCTTCCTTTAATTCCATCTGGGTCCACAACGATTTGTCCCACTTCATCCTTCAAGCAACTCACCCCCATCACATCACACCTCTCTTTCGCTATCTGCTTTGCAATCCTGAATACTGCTCTCTGACCCTCTTCCGAATCCAAGCGTTCTCCGAACATTTTCCTACATGCCTCCTGCGCCTTTGCTACCTCTTTCTTTGCAGCCTTCTTGGCTGCCTAAAAACGTTCATGCTCTGCTGTTTCTGCTCCCATACCCTTCGCCTTCTGCCACTCCTTGAACTTCTTCCTCTTCTCGTCAATCCTCTTTCCAACTTCATCATCCCACCACCATGTTTCCGAGTGCCTCGGTGGTCCTTTTGTCCATCCACATACCTCACCAATGGCTCCCAACAGACTAGCTTTCATTGACATCCAACCACTTTCAAGCTCAACCACATCACCCTCTATCCTACTCAGCCTCTCTTTTAATGCCTCCCTTACTGTCACCTCTTTCAACCTCCACACCTTCATTCTCGGTTGGTACTTCACCCACCGAGCTCTCCTCGCACCTTTCACCCTTATGTCACAGACAACCAAGTGGTGCTGTGAAACAGCCTCCTCCCCCGGGATCACCTTTGTGTCCCGGAGGTGCCCCCTATCTCGCCTACACGCCATCAGGTAGTCAACGGTTGTCGTCGACCAACCTGACGTGTATGTAACAAGCTTATTATCCTCTTTCTGGAACTGAGTATTACAAATCAACAAATCAGCTCCATCAGCAAACTCCAAAATCCTTTCACCTTCTCCATTTCTCACACCATATCCGTAACCCCCATGAACTCCCTCAAAACCGTCCATACTCCTTCCCACATGTCCATTTAGGTCTCCTCCTACCACAACAACTTCCTCATCTTTCACGTTTTCCATCAGCTTATCTATCGCACACCAGAACTTGTCCTTCTCTTCATCGCTCCGACCAACCTGCGTAGCATATCCCGAGATGACGTTCACCAAGAACTTTCCAATCATCATTTTCACCATCATCAACCTTTCACTCACTCTAGTCACACTCACCACACTGTCTACAAACTCCTCAGAAAACAGGACACCAACACCAATCACGCCCTCCAGGCACCCTTGCCACACAAACTTGTATTTCTGTCCCTGCCTACCCTTCACCATTCTCACACCACTTCCCTTCCATCTCGTCTCTTGCACACAACATATGTCCACTTTTCTTCTGACCAATACTTCCACCACTTCTCCTGATCTCCCTGTCATTGTCCCTACACTCCATGTCCCAAACCTCAGAAACTGATCTCCACTTCGGGCTGTACCCTGCCCATATGTAGTTGTAATTGTCATGGTTCTCTTTTTGAGGCAATGTTTTTATGGCCGGATGCCCTTCCTGACGCCAACCCTCTTAGTCGTCTCTTACGACATGCAGGGATACGGTGTACCTATTCTAATCCAGGGTACATATTGGGAAGTGAAATCATGCTTTCGAAGTTAAGTAATTGTTCACAATTGTATTTTTGTCGAAACTGTATTTATCTTTCGGTGGGTGTACTGTGTACCTATTGTGTGTCCGCAGGAAAATTATTATTGGTGTTAATCTTTCATACCTGCATAAAAAATCGTCGGTTATTTCGTGCCGCGTTTTTTTGCACCCTCGTACTTTGTTTCCTACCTAGAGGCTTTTTTTCTCTCAGCGGTCGATTGTGGTCCATTTACTTTCGTTCTCAGTTTTTCCCAGTCCTTTCACCCCATACTTCCTTGTTTAAAATCTTAACAGCAACAACAAAAAAAACATTTCCTTTTTTGTTCTTATTCGTTGTTCTTATTCATTCGTTCATTCTTCGACCACGTGTTTCACCCCCATTTCCCCAGATAGTTTTCACTGCTCAATTTAAAAATGCTTCAACTTTCTCCTGAAGTACTGTATTCTGTCGTATATTATCACACCTTTTTCTTCTTCTTCCTTAAAAGGGTGCTGTCGACTTGCTCACCAAATCTATTCATTCCAAAAAAAATAATTCCATCTCTTACAGTTCCTCTTTTCTACATTCCCTAAACTCTCCTGCACTCCATCCCCCCTCCAGCGTCCTTAAACGTATCTTCGATTCGAAGGTCACAAGAAACTCTTTTTGCAATAAATGTTCGTTTCCCATTCATCGAACAACACTTTCTAAATTCCAATCTCACCCCTCCCCTCCAAATCTTCCCCATCACCCATCCCTTTCAAATCTCCCCCCTTGCCCCTCCCCTCCAAATCTTCCCCATCACCCATCCCTTTCAAATCTCCCCCCTTGCCCCTTACCTCCTAAACTCCCCCCCGCACCCCTCCCCGCCAACACTCCCCTCACCCTTCCCCTCCAAATCTCCCCCATCTCCCGTCCCTTTCAAATCCCTCCCTTTCCCCTTCCCTCCTAAACTGCCCCCTAACCCCTACCCTCATAAACTCTCCCCTCGCTCCTCCCCTTCAAATCTCCGCACCCTCATTTTTTCTCCATTTCCCCCCTCTCACTCCTCCTCCTCCTCCTCAAAGCGTCCTCCCGCTTCTTCCCCCTTCCCCCAACTCTCACCTCTGTTACGGGTTCGGCACTCATTCTTCGTGTTGTTGTTATTATTGTGGGTCCAAGTATTGGGATTGTTGTTGTTTAAAGGAAAATCGGATCGAGACCGGAAGAGGTGGAGCGAAGAAAAGGAGGTGGGAGGAGACCGGAAAAGACGTGGTGGTTGAAGCTCCTTAGCGAGCATTGTCGAAGGAGACGGTGCGGTTGAGCCTATAAATGAAGTCCTGCCTTCAGCGTTGTGATCGCTGGGACTGTTCACATCTGCGTGTCAGATCGACGTCGACGTCGGATTCGGATGAACCCTCATCGCATAAGTTCACCGCGAGTACAAGCCCACCACCATTGGGACTCGCGCGCATTGCGCGGCGTTCGCAGAATAAGGTTGCCGCGTCTGCTGGGTTCGCCTTCCTCGGTGGGTTGCCAAGGACGTGTGTGCGTGCCAGCGGCCTTTGAAGGAGACGGTGCGGTTTGCGGCTGCATGGTGTACGTGCATGTTTGGAGCGTCTTGGGAAAGCTCCCATACCACCGCCACTGTACGGGAACTGGATCACGTGATCTCCGGGTTGTTTCACTCGTCCAAGCCTCAATTGACTTTGAGCGGCCATTGATCCGACGATCGCCGGAGCGACTCGACGTCACCTTGGAGGAGTCCAGAGACATTGGGGGGGGGGGGGAGTGCCGTAAGTTGGGTTAGAGGGATATATAAGGTGGTACCATCTCAAATATTGTGATTGTAATTGTGAATTGATGTATTCACCCTTTTTGTGTTTGGGATTGTGAATATATCCTTGTTCGTTCATAACCCTTGGTGTGGTCTCCTTAATGATCTGATTGATTTCCCCAAGGATAACATATTTCTCTGCCGGGGCTCCGCTCGAGGTTCGGAGGTCACCGAGACCAGGTAAATAGGGGAGGACCCCGTAACACCTCCATCTCACCCAACCTTCTGCCTCGCTCTGCCCCCACCCCCTCAAATAACACCTCACTGTGCCTCACCCAATCACCATCAAACCTTTTGTCTGCCGCATCCTTCCCTTTCTCCTAGCTATTCTGAAATCTCTGACACACTTTCAACAGCTCTCCCTACCTCTTCTTCCTCTTCTACCTCTTACCCTACCCCCCCCCCCCCTGTTCTGTATCCAATGCTCCCCCTTCCCCTTCATTAAGGGTATGGACCTCAAATATCCAGGGCCTTCACTCAAATTTGACTGATCTCTCCATACAGGTTGCTTCTGACAAACCAGCCTTGATCTGCTTAACAGAAACTTGCTTCCTTAATGATGTCTCCGATTCCTTAATATCTCTCCCGGGTTACTCGCTCCTCCGGTATGATAGGCCTGAGCCTCGTCCTGTAGGCGGGATTGCTATCTTTATCAAAAACTCTCTTCCTCACTCGCCCTGCACTGCCCTCTCTCCACCTCACCCCCATGAGTACCTCTGGCTACGGCTTCCCATTCGCACCCACCTTTTGTTCATATGTGTGCTGTCCCATCCACCAAACAGTGATGACTCCATCTACATCTCGCTGTCTGATAATATGGACCAACTTCTATCTACTCATCCCAACTCTCTCTTCCTCATATGTGGTGATTTCAATTGTCACCATGCCAGTTGGCTGGGTGTGGGTAACTCTCTCACCGGTCATGGCTCCTCAGCAAAGGACTTCTGCGACTCACTGAGAATGACACAATCTGTCAATTTCCCGACCCGGATCTCAGGCAACGGAGCATCTTCTCTTCTAGACTTGGTTATGACTAACTTCCCTGCAAATGTCTGCTGCTCTTCTTCTGCTCCAATCGGCTCATCTGATCATGTGCTTGTTAAAGTGGACATCTTTCTGACCATTCTCAGAGAGCCTCTTCAGCGTTGACGAGTCTGGCATTTCACTCAGGCCAACTGGCACGGTCTTCAAGCAGCCATCAATCATCTGGACTTGTCTCCCATCTCTACCGCCTCTGACTTCAACTCATCCTGGGAATTCTTCCAAAGTAAATTGCTCTCTCTCATGCACAGATTTATCCCATCTCGCCTTCAGTTGTCATACCCTTCCTCCCGTCCATGGTACACGGAATCTTGTGGTGAGGCAGTTGCCCAGAAACAACTTGCCTTCGCCTCCTGGAAGGCAAATCCAATTCCTCTTTTCTCCCACCTCTGGAACAATCACCCTCAGTCTCTTCAATTCCACACCTCCCTCCAGGTCTTTAAAACAGCTGTTCACCACCATCTCTTATCTTTCCCCATCCAAAACCTTGATCTTTTCTACCCCCACAAATTTCACCCCAGATTCACTTTTCTGAAATACCAACTTCCTTCCTGGAAGTACTTGCAGTGTCCTTTTATTTTATACTTCTCCCCCTCCTCCCCGCCCCCCCCCCCCCCTCCCACGCCTGCTCTCCCCCTAAGGCCTCCCACAGATCTCCCGATGTCCCTGCTCTCAAATGTTGTGTTTGTGTGCTTCGCCTTCTCTCCCCATCTTGTCTACCTCTGCCCTTATTATATGTTTTGTGTGTCTGTTTTATTTTTATTGTGTGATAAATGTTAGCTCTTTCACGAGGCTCGATCTTGTATGCAAAAAAAAAAAAATTCCCTCTGGTTTACGGGTGCACTGGCTGCGATGCGCTGAGGTCGATACGTAACTATAATGTGAAAGAATCAGCATATGTAGAAGAGATCATGGGTGTGCATGGGTGAGTGCATGAGGTAATGATGTGCATTGTGCAGTCCATTTGAAAGATGAATTGAGGATGGAGACAATTCCAAAGAACACATGGAAACAATTCCACAATCAACAATAAGGGAACACATTGATGCAGGTTTAAGGCAATCGGCCTAGACTTGGGGAGTGTATGCAGGTGAGGGCTTATTGGGAAACATGCGACCTGGGTTGGATGGGATAGGAGATGTCAGAGGTGGGATAGGGTAAGAGGTCTTCCATGAGAAGTAAGCTTGTATAAAACGAAAGCCCACCAACAAGACGGAAGAGTGATAGTCCCTGGGAATCAAACTCATGTCTTGAGATTCCGATGATGCGAAAGATCTTGTTTTTGACCACCTCAATAGGAGCAATATGGGAAGCAGGAGCACCAGATCTATAAAGGCCCATCGATATCGTCCATCTTTCGTGGAGAGCCAAACAACATGCAACTTTGATGAAGGCCATATGCACCACCAAGAGTGTGCTTTATATGGATGATACCAAAGGGAGACAGAAGTGTCAATGTTTACACCAGGCCCCAAAAATCCATCTTCCAACAAAAGGAAAACAATGCAACAACACCACATGGCATACTTATCTTTTGAGCTCGATCGATCTGTTGGCAGTACAGAGCCATCTGTCCTGTCAACAGTACTAGAAGCCAAAAATGGTAAATTTGGTTGTTTTTTTACTTTTAGCTGAAATGTTTATCAGAAAGATTTAAAGGAAAGGGGATTTTTAGGCCCCTAAATTTATTTGCTCTTTCCCTGTTTCAAATCGATTTTGACTTGACCCAAAAGACTTTAAAACGACCACATCCATAACGTCCACTTGCAATGATGTTGTAACTGGTGAATCATTACAATGTATAAACAGTTAATATGTGTACCTATGAACATAAAAAAAATGTACATAAAATCGTTTACTTTGTTTGTACTATTCATCCACAGGCCAAGTAATTTCTGAATCAACTGCACAAGTTGTTCTTATAGTCATTCATAGTAAAGATGCAATGAGCATTGGTGACCTCTTTTTGGCATACAACATTACTGAAAAACATTTGCTTGCAGGCATTGCCTGGATAACTTCTCCAATAATGAAAAGTCCACGTTATGCTCCTATATTTGATGGAATAATTGGTTTGGAATTGGAACAGGGCATAGTGCCTGGCTTGCAGGATTACATTTCAGAACAAGTGACAGAGATTTTGAAATACTACAGTGACAAAGCAAAACAATTAGGATCAATATGCAATGCCAGCCAGATGACCGCAAAAGGTAATTTTGAATGTTTTTGAGAATAAAAACAAAAGTTTTAACAAAAGGAACAAGGAGAAAAAGACATAAAATGTCATAGCCTAGTGAATATAAAGAGGTGGTTTTAATTTAAGAGGTTTTTTTTTTAAAGTGGTTTAAATTCACCATAATACCAAGCCACAAAGAGGTGGTTTTAGTACCGGAGTAGTAATTTTTGGGTAGTAATTTGGGTAATATTTGGGTAATTTGGGTAGTGTTTGGGTAGTAATTTTGCTGTACGGAGTTAAAGGCTGCCAGTCGGCCATCTTTGGTCAGATTACAAAATAAAGGCTTCTAAGGGTAGGGGTCTTTTGAGTCTTCAGGGTCTTTTTGGTCTTTGGGGTCTTTTGGGTCTTTTGGGTCTTTTGGGTCTTTGGGGTCTTTGGGGTCTTTGGGGTCTTTGGGGTCTTCGTTTTTTTTTTGGTCTTTGGGGTCTTTTGGGTCTTCGGGGTCTTTTGGGTTTTCGGGGTGTTTTGGGTCTTCGGGGTGTTTTGGGTCTTTGGGGTGTTTTGGGTCTTCGGGGTGTTTTGGGTCTTCGGGGTGTTTGGGGTATTCGGGGTGTTTGGGGTCTTCGGGGTGTTTTGGGGTCTTCGGGGTGTTTTTGGTCTTCGGTCTGTTTTGGGTCTTCGGGGTGTTTTGGTTCTTCGAGGTGTTTTGGGTCTTCGGGGTGTTTTGAGTTTTTGGGATGTTTTGGGTCTTCTGGACGTTTTGTGTCTTCGGGTTGTTTTGGGTCTTTGGGGTGTTTTGGGCCTTCCGCGTGTTTTGGGTCTTCAGGGTGTTTTGGGTCTTCGGGGTGTTTTGGGTTTTTGGGGTGTTTTGGGGTCTTCGGGGTGTTTTGAGTTTTCGGGATGTTTTGGGTCTTTCGGGATGTTTTGGGTCTTCTGGATGTTTTGTGTCTTCGGGGTGTTTTGGGTCTTTGGGGTGTTTTGTGTCTTTGGGGTGTTTTGGGTCTTCGTGGTGTTTTGGGTCTTCGGGGTGTTTTGGGTCTTCGGGGTGTTTTGGATGTTTTGAGTTTTCGGGATGTTTTGGGTCTTTCGGGATGTTTTGGGTCTTCTGGATGTTTTGTGTCTTCGGGTTGTTTTGGGTCTTTGGGGTGTTTTGGGTCTTCGGGGTGTTTTTGGTCTTTGGGGTGATTTGGGTCTTTGGGGTGTTTTGGGTCTTCGGGGTGTTTTGGGTCTTCGGGGTGTTTTGGGTCTTCGGGGTGTTTTGGGTGTTTTGAGTTTTCGGGATGTTTTGGGTCTTCGGTGTGTTTTGAGTTTTCGGGATGTTTTGGGTCTTCTGGATGTTTTGTGTCTTCGGGGTGTTTTGGGTCTTCGGGGTGTTTTGGGTGTTTTGAGTTTTCGGGATGTTTTAGGTCTTCCGGGATGTTTTGGGTCTTCCGGGATGTTTTGGGTCTTCTGGATGTTTCGTGTCTTCGGGGTGTTTTAGGTCTTCGGGGTGTTTTGGGTCTTTGGGGTGTTTTGGGTCTTTTGGGTTTTTGGGTATTCAGGGTCTTTTTTAGCCTCAGGGCCTTGAAGGGTATTTTGGGTATTTGGGGTGTTTTGGGTCTTTCAGGTCTTTGGGGGTCTTCAGGGTATTTTGGGTCTTCAGGGGTCTTGGGGGAATTAAAGGGTTGTCAAAGGTCTGAGGGGTCTCAGCAGACTTAACGCAATTAAGAGGGTTAATTAAGAGGGTAGTAATTTTAATAGAAGAAGAAGAAGACGTTTTCGTCGCATATAAACATGGCGACATGACGACATAACCATATACGTTTGCTCTATTATAATAAGATGCGTAACAACACACTGTCTTTGGGATCTCCAGCTCCCACTAGTTGAGGGGGCTGTGGTGGAGCTCTATTGACAGCAACATGTTCGCTGCAGGCTTGGGGGAAATCTGAATCCAGGAATTAAGGCAGCCTTGCATGCCACTGTAAGCATAACTAGCAATCAAAGTAGAATGACAGACAATGTCAGCATGACAGAAAATGTCAAATGGCCGATATATGTGCAAGGAGAGGATGCTGACCTCCTGCTTGAGATTGAGGGTCCTTGGACCATTACATTGCTGAGAGAGAGGAGCAGCAGCATGTACAGAGGAGTGATTGGGATAGATTCCAAACTTATGGTGAGAGATCAGGTTGTTTGAAAACAGGAAAGACTTGTGGGGTGTGGGGGAAGCAGAAAGGGGTGTGCATGGCAGACGTGGAGGGGAGACATTGGGTGGAGGGACATGGGACACAGAGCACGGGTGTGGGTGGGTGAACCCTAAAAATGGGTAGGAGAACCCAGGTGTGAAGGAGATTATGTGAGGAAGACCAGTGGCGTAGTTAGGGTTTGTGGCACCCGGGGTGAAGGAGATTATGTGAGGAAGACCAGTGGCGTAGTTAGGGTTTGTGGCACCCGGGGTGAAGGAGATTATGTGAGGAAGACCAGTGGCGTAGTTATGGTTTGTGGCACCCGGGGTGAAGAGTCGAACCTGGCGCCCCACATGCACTGGCATAGTCAGGAATTTCTAATGGGGGATGGATGAGGGGTTGGGGCATATGAAAGAGCTCTCAGCTCCTGCAGTAGGCTCAACAGCAGAGCTAAGCTTCCCCACTCTTTCCGAAGAACATCGTGGAATCTTAATGTCCATCACCTAATACCGGCAGATGGGGCACCCAGTTTAACGCCCATCCGAGGAACATTGATGAATCACACATTGATGAATCACCCCCACTGTGAAACAATGGGATGCCAGTTTGGACATAGCTTGGTCGGGATTCGAACCCAGGCTCGACAGCTTAGAGGTGAATATGCTTCTACTTTGAGGCCGTCCTGCCAGCCCAACACACTCGCCGAGGCCTCTCACCACGTTTACCCTTTTTTGTCCAGACCCCTCGAGTGCTAGCGCCTTCTTCGCTTTTTTCCCTAACGCCTGTCCTCACTGTACGTGATATGTCATGGGTCATACGTCATGGTGTATCTTGTATGTACACATGGGCAAGGATTAAGGAAACTCTACAGTGAAAGAGGGGGGAAAAGCATGGTTACAAGTAAGTTATTAGCAATACAAAAATTAATTTTCAAATTTAGTCCTAAATTACCCTTCAGTGTGTCGAATCAGAATTCAACAACAAGAAAACAATGTTAAAGTACCGTACTGAAAATTTAAATAGTCAGCATATCCATATGTGCATTTGGATTTATAAGGTTACCATGGCAACTGTGTGCAATGTTTAAAATATTGCCATTTCTACATCATTTTGAGCAAAAAGTTTCAATTTTTTTCCCTCCCAATCTGAAGCTAATAATCCTGCCTGCAATTTGAGGAGTCCAACACCGACCTTCGGGCTATTTAAAGCATGTGCACATCTCACAACAACAACAATGCATACAGTACAGTACATGTGCTATGCCTATGGGGAAATTGTGTACAGTGCATAACCAAATTGTGTACAGTGCATCCCCAAATGATGTATAGTGCATCCCCAAACTGTGTACAATGCATCACCAAACTATGTACAGTGCATCACCCAATTGTGTATAATGCATCCCCAAACTGTGTACAATGCATCGACAAACTATGTAAAGTGCATCACCAAATTGTGTATCGTGCATCCGCATTCATAATCATGAGCGAAACTTTAAACGCGTTTATTTCAGAATTTACGTATTTCATATAAAAATTTTCATCATCAGTTTTGAAGCAGCAGAGCAGTGTACTTCAAATTTAGCACAGTTCATCTTTTAGTGTATCAAATATGCTGAACTATAAAGAACGACATCCAGTACCAAACTTTTTTATTTTTTTTTTCTGACGTGGTTAAGCTAATTTTCGAAAAGTTGAATGTATTGTTAAATATGGTATCTTTATACATTTTGGTTAGTTCATGATAATTACATAAATATTCCAAATCTGAACTAATTTGAATAATGCATTAAAAAGTTATGATGAATCCTCAGAAATTTTATTCATTTCTTCGAGTTCATAATTAATATGCAAATTAGATGCGCAACATCACAAAATTGAGTCACGTGATACGACAAAGTGCAATAAGATAGAAAAATAAAGTATTGAAAGCAAATAAGTAATTTTTCTTACTTGAATATAATTTTATTTTCCTCCTATATATATTTATGTCATATAGAAGATCGCTCATTAAAATTATCCTCGGATGGATGCACACATTAGAAACTACTAGGGCATGCCCGTACTATATATATATCTAAAATTATATCCCCCCCCCTCTATTTACATGAAATGGTTTGGTCCAAAGCGAACGGCTTGCGAGTACGGTGACAATCCCCCCCCTCTATTTACATGAAATGGTTTGGTCCAAAGCGAACGGCTTGCGGAGTTTGGTAAAGACAAATCGCAGTTACGATGAATCGCAAATTAGTTTTAATTAGTTTTAAAACATAGTTTAACGGCAACATAGTTTGCCAACGTGAAATAAATGAATACGCTCTCAAATGTGCCGTCCGAGGCAGAGTCTGTTCGCCACGTTCGGCACACGTGATAGCTCGCTGCTCTCTGATTGGTTGAATCGTTTTTTGGACATAGCTCAGTAACTACTTCTCCGATTAATATGAAACCTTGAAAAGGCACATCCTCGGGTCCCCAGCAATATACCTGGCAAGTTTAAAGTATATCGGACCCGTGGTTGTCGAGAAACAGCGGTCACAGACATACAGACATACAGAGATTACTGGAATTATAGATAGATAAAGAGGGTGAAATGATAAGCAAGTGGGGATTCCAACCCAAGACGCCAAGACCCCCTCTCCATCCCTTTGGCCTATCATGGGCGATCTCTCCGTATTACAGAATGCAAAACCTTTACAAAGCAATTCACAAAACAATTAGATAAGAGAGGGTTACCACCCATCACTATACCTATGATTGAGCGACACTGACATCAAGATTAGGTTTGCGGGGAACTGAGAAAGGCAGTGCTTTATCACAGTTTATGAAGTTGATAGGAGATGGGGAACATGTTTGCCCGTGATCCAGGAATTAAACAGAAAGGAAAGGATCATGCGGTGTGTACAGATTGTGAGGCGTGGGAGAGCGGAAAATTACCAAACACTTATTCAGCTCAGCAGGCAGAAATTTTTGCATTGACCACAGCTTGTTGCCTAGCAGAAAGTCAGAGAGTAACCATCTACACAGACTCCAGTTATGCGTATGGGGTTGGCCATGATTATGGTGCCCTCTGGAAGCAAAGAGGATTTTTGACATCTTCAGGAAGCCGAATAAAAAACGGAATGTTAATAGCTAGTCTCTTGGATGCGATTCTTCTACCATCTGCAATTGCGGTGATCAAATGTGAGGCCCACACAAAAGGAAAAGTTACTGCTTGGTGGCATTCCCTTGGGTAAAGTGTTCATCTGGCACCATCTGGCAATCATTTTACTATAGATCCCAGCAGGGAGGAGAGTCAAAGTAGATGAAGTACATCTGGTTTTCCTCTCAGAGGGGAGATTCTTATTTCAGTGAGATATAGCTTAGTGCACAGTTTCCAGCTCCACAGAGAGTATTTGCATTTCTCACTGCACAGGTCTTTTAATAACAACTCTTTCCACTTTAACATTTCTAGCACCAGAATACATATTCTATAATCCAAATGCATTTCGTCAAAGTGGTTCAAAGTATTCTACAAAACAACACTCATATCTCTGTGATTTTACTGCAAAGAAGAAAGTACAAACAGAATTGTAACTAACTACAGGGAAACTCATCCATAAGGATAGTCTCGTCATTTGACTAATTTTTAGAAGCTATACTTCCACAGCAGTATGGGAGGGACTTTTGAAATGAGAGTGTATGATGACATGATAAAGTTGTTATTTCAAATATTTCAGTTGATGGAGCGAGTGGAGAGGAGGAATGAAAGAGGAGATGAGGAAAGGAAAGTTTTGGGACTGAATGACTTAATGAATGAGCTTAGAGTGAGTGCATTAATGAAGAGCATATTACTTTCAATTTAAATTTTCAATTCAAAGAAACATTTATTTCCATAGTTGCCAAAGTACAGTCAAAAAAAAAAAATGCGAAAGTAATACCTCAAAACTTAAAAAACCCAGAAGGATACAATCAAGAGAATATATAGGGAAGCAAATATGGCATTAATAATTATTAGTTGGCATTTTGAGAAGAAGGGGCTGAGGGAATAATTTGGAGACAAAGTGAAAATTGATGTGTCTGTCGAAAAGAGTAATGAAAGATGAGTTTAGCAAGGAGTGAATGAGGAAGCAGTTCTGTCAAACAGTCATCGAAGAACACAAAAAAAACCCATAAAACATGAGGTAAAATACCTTCTTCGTGTTTTTTTTTTTAAGAACGTATCCCTGAAGGAGTTAGAGGGAGGGTGGAAATTTTGGATGTGAGGCGATCAGAGAAAAGCACAACAAAAGGTTGTGCGAGTCAGAAGAAAGATGGGGTAGGTAGACATAACCAGCCGAGGCAGACACACGAGATCAAAATCTCATTACACAGCCAAAAATGTCCCCAAACATTTATTTTACCTGCCAACCGGGTAGGTAAAAGACAGCAAATAGCACGTGATGCAAACAACAAACGACACTGCAAACCTCTCTGCTTCTTCCAGTTTCCAGATTTCTTCCCGTTTTTTACTCTAATACTGGGAAATTGAGGGAATTCAGCATTGCTAAGTTATATTTCAGCTGATTGTTAGTTGTATTATTATCCCCCCATTAGATTTGGTTCAAAACGGGGGCTTATGTAACTACTCAAACAGACTCCATTGTGCTGGAAGCGAGCGAGTTTTATTCACGCGATTGCATAATCACGTAGCGCAAATGCCAACCCAAGAAACAACAACAATAACAACAATAATAATACAGCATCATTGACATAGCTCAATGCATATGCCACAGCTTATGGATTGGGTCTGTCCTTTCGTGTGTGCTTGCGTCCGCACTCCGCAACCATATCTTGGAGATGTAACCACCAATTTTGTTCATACTTGGCACAAAGACAATACAGTAAAACTTCTTCCAACGTGGGGGTTACATTCTGGGATAACCTCATTCATGTTGGAGGAATTCGCATTGGAGGAATCATTAAGCTTATGGGGAAATTGGGGATATGTTCCAGGCTCCCAAAAAACTGACCCTAAAACAGACTTTCTTGTTTTTTTTTACATGTTTCTTTGTATGGAATGGTGCAGCATTATTAAATATACATTAAAATAAGTGTTGGTATCATAATAGTACTGTATTATTGCAAAATAACTCCCCTTATTGTGAGGTGGTTGTTGGAGGTTTGGGTGATGATGATCGACGATGGGAGCGATAATGATCATAATGATCTGGGTGGGAGCCATAATGATCGACGTAAGCTCTTTTGATGGCGGCAGGTTTGGAGATGGTGACAGGTGGCAGCTCGTGCCACGCGTGTATATAAATTAAATAGTAATTAAGCAAGGTTATAAGGAATAAAAGGTTATAAGGTTATAAGGAATAAGGAAAAATAATAAAATCTTTGGGAAAATGCCGGCCGTTTTTGTCGCAATTAATCCAGAATCTAAAATAGAACTGCGATCGCCGATGACGGCAAATGGCGACTCGTATCATCATATGTATAACCACCGTTTAGAGGCCATTTTTCCCTGCAAAGCGGGGGTTGGCCTTTTCGGGGACCGTGGTAGTTGTTGTTTTTTGGTCCCCTTTTTGAAGCAATGTTTTACGGCCGGATGCCCTTCCTGACGCCAACCCTTTTTGCCGCCTTTAACGACAAGCAGGGAATTACCAGTGTACTGGTACTCAATTATGCCGACCTCGGAAGGATGACAGGCTGAGTCAACCCCCCTGGCATTAATTCGGCGATCGACCGAGATTCGAACCCAGGATCCTAGGATCCTAAGCCGGCACCCTAGCCGCTAGCCCAACACCAGGGATTAATGAAATGAATTAATGATCATATGTATAAATTATAAATATTAATTATCCCTTGTCCACACAAGAGGGGTCTTTTTAGCCTTGTATTCAGCCTAAGAACTCCTGCCTTGTGTGTACAAGGGTTAAGTAAAGTACAGTACAGTAACAAAGAATAAGAATAATATAAATATTTGGGAAAACACCAGCCATGATCGCGAAAATGCGAAACACACCCTCACGTTGGGGAGGTTTTGACGCATTTAATTCAGCGCGTAAATTGGAAACCGCGTTCGAGACAGTCGCATTAGAGCAAGTTTTACTGCACATTATGGTATACATATGCACATCATTTTGTTTCGGATGCGATCTAAGATGGCCAACTGGCGGCCATTTTAGTTGTAAAACACCCGATGTTGAACACGTCTTTAACCATTTCTCGGGCATGCTTTTGCTGATGTTGTTCAAACGTGGCACACAGATACCAAACAATGCCTTACATATGCACATCATTTTCTTTTGAGATCAGATCCAAGATGGCCGACTGGCGACCATTTTGTTACTTAAAAGTGTCCCCAACCATTTATTGAACCTGCATATTCCGATTTTGTTCAAGCTTGGCGCAACCACAGCACATGACAACAGATACGTGCACCTCACTTTATTTTGTGAACTGATCAAAGATGGCCAACTGGTAGCCTGACGTCCATTTTAGTTGTAAAAAAAAAACAATTTTGACAATGTCCTCAACCATTTATCGGAAATGCATTTACCAACCATTTATCGGACATGCATTTACCAATCATGTTCAAACTTGCCACACAGAAGAAGAATGATGGGTTACATATGCACATAATTTTTTTTGATATCAGATCCACGATGGACGAATTTCAGCTGTTTTCTTACTTAAATGTATCCCCAACCATTTGTCGACATGCAGAGACCAATGTTGTTCAAATTGGCATAAAGACAATACATGAGAGCATATATATTCAGAAGATTTTGTTTTGTAATCCGACCAAAGATGGCCGACTGATGGCCTTTTTTTTTTCTTTTTTTTTTTTATACAGAGTCGAGGCTCCTGAAAGAGCTAACATTTATCAAACAAACAAATCAAACAAACAAGCAAACAAAGTATATAAAAAGGGGAGCGGTCGACAAGGTGGGGAGAGAAGGGGAGGAAGCACACAAACACAACATTTGAGAGCAGGGACATCGGGAGATGTGAGGGAGGGAGAGGGCCTGGGGGGAAGCAGGATAGGTATAAAACGCAAGGACACCAAGGACTTCCAGGAAAGAAGTAGGCACCTCAAAAAAGTGGATTTGGGGTGAAATTAGTGGGGGTAGAAAAGATGAAGGTTTTGGATTGGGGAAGATAAGAGATGGTGGTGAACAGCCGTTTTAAAGACCTGGAGGGAGGAGTGGGATTGAAGAGAGTGAGGGAGTTTGTTCCAGAGGTGGGAGAAAAGAGGAATGAAGGAGTGAAGGTGAGCAGAGAGTCTTGATTTTGGCATATATATTCAACATTATATATATTCATTATATTTAATTAATGAATATTATATGATAATATTATTAATGAATATTATTATATAATATATAATATTATATAATATAATATTAATATTAATTAATGAATATATATAATAATATTATATATATTAATATTCATTATATTTCCTTCAACGCTATACAGCAAAATTACTAAAACTATGGAGGCTATGACATTTTATGTCTTTTTCATCTTGTTTCTCAAATTATATGTCACTTAATTAAGTTGTTCTATTGATGTGCATATGGTTATTTCCACAATAAATGGTCATTTTGACGGACCCTACTTTGAAGTGCATTCTTGACTGGATATTTTGGTCGAAGAATGTGAGCTAAATTCTGTTTGAGAGCACATGTAATAAAGTTATAATGGAAATAAAATCATTGCCGAGTAGTGCCTCGTTTCATTTGTGTGGGGGTGTATTGTATGAAAGAGTGCGATACAGAAAGCACTTTTTGTGTACTGTTGTATTGTACATCATGTTCATGTCTCTCAGGTTGGCCCTGTTTGAAATCTGGGTGATAATTATTTCAGTTATTGTTGAACACTACGGTCAGTTCTTTCAATTCAGTTAGAGTTCAATCTATTTCTGTTTCATAGTTTTTTTTGGAGAGACCGCAAAACTTCATTACCCACGTAACGCATGTCCGTCAAAATATTGCGTGAGTAAGACAGCAGAGTTGTAAAATAGTCGGAAGATGTACACATTTTATGCTTGCAACAAAATATGCAGGGGTGCTTATACCTTCCGTTCACAAATGTCAAATAAGGCCTACTTTGTAAATCGCCTGTTCCGTCGTCCGTTACGTGGCGAGATTAACGATTCGGTGAGGATGGAAACCGTCTCTTTTCGTAGTATGGTTAGAGATTTTTTTATGAGATGTAGTGAATTTGGGAATGCAGCATATTTATCGTGGTTGAAGAGGACTGGTATGAAACGAGAGCAATGTTTTTGGATGTTTTTACCACTTCCCATTTTAATTTAGGCCATCAATAAAACTCAGTAACATTACTCACGTAATTGCTTACCCATGTAACACATTGGACAGATCGTAGTGCCGAGATTCCTATGGAACTAGCGATTGTTTTGTGATGTTGGTAGTGGGTAAGCGAGGTCTGCGAAGAAACCGTGTTTCAATGGATTGTGCAGCGGTGCTCACCATGCTTACCGATTTGGGAATGACATATTACCCACGTAACAATTTGACGGACAACACACTTACGAATTAGTAACATTTTATTCATTAGTATTTACACTCCCACACAAATGAAACGAGACACTACTCGGCGATGATTTTATTTCCATTATAACTTTATTACATGTGCTCTCAAACAGAATTTAGCTCACATTCTTCGACCAACATATCCAGTCAAGAATACACTTCAAATTAGGGTCCATCAAAATGACTATTTATTGTGGAAATAGCCATATACATGTATGTAATGGGGATTGACCCATTTTCATCTTGCCTCACCTTGTGTGAAGGACACAGTAGTGACATGAAAATGTTCGGTTCTGGCCACTCCACCAAAATCAATTAAGCAAGCTTGGGAAAATTGTCAGGGGCATAGATAAGGCCCCTTTATATGGTACTAGCTGAGGTACCCGGCTTTGCCCGGGTTGAATAAGAATAATACAAATATATGATGAAAAGAACATGTATATTTTAGAGCAATATCACAGTACATTTCCTACATGACGTTTTGTCAATTTTCAATTTCTCAAAACCTCTTGGTATACAACATTTCTGGTTTTCTTACTTGGTGCCAAGACATAAAGATTGCTTGGTTTTCCAACCCTCGAGCAGCCCACGTACAGCTGGCCATGGGAAGTACCCGGCATTGCCAGGCGGGGGAAGGGAGGGGAGGAGGATGGGGAGGGGAGGGGAACGGGGGAGGAGGGGAGGAGAGGGTGGGGAGGGGAGAGGAGGGGGAGGGGAGAAGAGGGGGGCAGGGGAGAAGAGGGGGGGAGGGGAGAAGAGGGGGGGAGGGGAGAAGAGGGGGGGGAGGGAAGAAGAGGAGGGAGGGGGAGGAGAGGGGAGGAGGAGGGGGAGGGGGGGAGGACGATAGGGGAGGGGGGAGGGGAGAGGGGGAGTGGGAGTGGGAGGGGGAGGGGGGAGTGGAGGGGGAGGGGGGAGGTGAGGGGGAGGGGGAGGTGAGGGGGAGGGGGGAGTTGAGTGGGAGGGGGAGGGGGAGGGGGAGGTGAGGGGGAGAAGGGAGGGGGAGGGGGGAGGTGAGGGGGAGGGGAGGGGGAGGGGGAGGGGAGGGGGAGGTGAGTGGAGGGGGGAGGGGAGGGGAGGGGAGGAGTGGGGGGGGGAGGGGAGGAGTGGGGGGGGAGGGGAGGAGTGGGGGGGGAGGGGAGGAGTGGGGGGAGGGGAGAAGAGGGGGGAGGGGAGGGGAGAAGAGGAGGGAGGGGGAGGAGGCGAGGGGAGGGGGAGAGGGGAACGGCTAGCTTGGTAAGCGATAGCAGGATTTTTTTCTTTATTTTTACCTCAATGAGGGGCTATATATATAGTCCATGCTTGGAGCCTTCAAGTTCAACATAAAGTTTTTTTTATGAAAAATAATGCAGATGTATAACAATCCACCAATGCAAGTTCAGAAATGAATGCAGATCCTTTACTTTGCGATACAAACGCAATTCCCGCCATTTCCACTCACGATCAAGGTCTCCAGAGGGATCGCGCCTCTTCTTCCTCCTTCAACTTCGTCTCACTTCTTTCACTCAAAATGCACGAAATTCTGCCGCATTAAATTATGTGGAGGCCTCGTCGGGGTGATATAAGGTAGATAAGGAAGGCGTTGTAACAGAAAAATCAAAATAAACGTAGAAGAACAAAAAGGAAATTGGAGCTATTCTGGACCCCACAGCCAAACCCGACAAACCATTGCAATACACCCCGAACGTCTACGCCGCCACAAACTACACCATGGAATTGCAGCTGGCGCGGTTTTTTTAAACCATTGATATTAAAATAAAACGTAGCCTAAAACTACCGGGATTTTATGCTGATTCCGAATCTGTGTCCAAAACTTTTCTCCGATGTGTAGTTCTTGAGTTTTAAGCGGACATCCAGACAGACACACACAGACACACACAGGACAGACACTCCTCCTTTATATATAGAGATGTGCCATGTGGCAAGCTGTATAAAAGAAGGGACATTCCATAGCTTGTAGAAAATGTCGAACAATAGAAAAGAAGGGACATTTCAT